>NC_139699.1:25522689-25622689 GCF_964188405.1 Protomyctophum parallelum
GTAAGAGGAAGGACTGCAGGCGGACCCGTGGATTAATGACGAGGAAACCCCGTGCAGCTGGGCTTTAACATTGAGCGCTCGGTTGCACTTCCGCATTGGACCACCAAAAATGTGGTGGTCCAATGTGGAAATGCGCCCAGAAAGGCGGAAATAGATGGTGCTTCAAAACGCCACTGAGCAACTTCCACTGACATGAATAGCGGGGGGGGGGGGCTTCGCGCCAGATCAGTCTATATCCTTTTAATACTCTATGGGGTGTACTTGTACATACATCAAGCTGCCTCACGCTACAGAAACAGGAGATAGGCTCCTGCCCTATGGGCCTCATGGCTCGGCAAGGCTACACCAGCTACAACAGACACACGTAAGGCCCCACGCACATTATTGTGGTGGCTAGCTGCAGCGACAATGACACACCGTATATTCCGTAATCTGTAATGTGCACAATAGTCTCCCCTAGCCTACATTACCCGTTGCCCCTGTGGGTGTTATCTATACCAATTATGTCACAATGTTGGCATTTGAAAATGGCAATAAGTGATTACAACTGTTTAGCATGCAGCAGAGTTGGCATAGCAACAACCCAGTGTGTTATGTGGACAAAGCCCTACCCAGGGCTTGCAAACTTTGGAAGGCAGTCATATCCAACTGGAATGGGATCTGAAAAAGTACATGCAAAGTTTCACGCCGATCAGCAAATCTGTGCTAGGGAACAGCTACTTCAGAGACACGGGCACGGGTACAGACACACACATGATGGACGGATGGACGGACGGACGGACGGACGGGGGCAAAACAGTCTCCGGGCTTTGGCCATACGGCCTGGTGGGAGAAAAAAAGGTAATTGGGCCCTGTGAGCTCAGATTTGTGCATGCGTGAGACTATCTTAGGACAGAGCAGTGATGTGAGGCATTAATCTCAAGTACAGACTTAAGTGTTCTTGCCAGTTACAGCTCTGCACCACAACTCAGCCATCCTCTGTTCCAACCAACTGACATGAGGGATCCTGACTCCAGTGACTGCATGCTCTGTCACCAGACCAGCCAGGTCAGCAAGACTGGTGACTCTAACATTGTCACTGTAAAAGGTATAGGTAGCTATGACTGCATTGTTTCCCTTCGCCTGTTGCTATGCCAGATGATAGTGCTCCTACAAAGAACAGAGCATCTTTGCTAATCCATCCACAATGCTATGGATTAGGTAGTGCGTACACGTGTGCATGTGTGTGTGTGTGTGTGTGTAACTCAACACAACATGTAAGCTCCGCTTTAAAAATGAAATAAAGAAAGGACATGAGACGAGGGTGAGATACTCTCGTGAAGAAATGAGGGAGTGAGAGAGAGAGAGAGAGAGAGAGAGAGAGAGAGAGAGAGGAGAGCATGCGAGGAACATGTAATTCTATAACCATCCATTTTGTGTGGCTTTCAGTTGCATGTGAACTACAGGAGTCCCATTCCACTGCACACGATAATAAACTGAAGGAACATGATGTCCACACACGACTGCTCTCTTCTTCTCACACAAACACACAGAATGCATTAAATCAGCGGGAAAGGTAGAAGCTAGTCACTGATTCTAACCCCCTACAGTGCTGTCAATTCCCCCCATATGAACGCAGTTGGAACAACAAAAGAAATATCATTAAAAAAAAATGTGTTCGAGTATAATTGGAAATCATGTGGCTGAAAAGCATGGAGCTAAATGTGCAGGCGGAGTGGGCCGTACGTTGGGATGTCAACATGTCTGTTTTCATCAGTGTCATTGTGCAGAATGTCTAAAAACATGTTGTTGTTGGGAAGAAACCTTGTATGTCCAGATTTCAGAAATTAATTACTTAATCATACAAATAATGTTGCAAAAAAAGTAAAAACAAAACAATACTTTAATGAAAATAGGCGATGTGACGTGTCGTGTTGTGAGCTTACAGATCGGCTATTTTATTTAAAGAAATGAGGAAAAGGACCGGTTTTGGACATACAAGTTCTCCCAGCCGGCAGTGACATCGTAATGTTCCACCCTGAATGCCTGCTGACTGCAGGGGACAAGCTTTTAGCCGCCACCGCATTGTGCATGCGTTGGTGACAAAAAGCTAAAAATGTGCTCCAAGCTCTCATGTGTGTGTGTGTGCGTGTGTTTGTGTGTTCTTACAGATAAGAATCAAATTGTCTAATGTCAGTGATGGCCCATGAAGCCCAGTGATAATGGAGGACAAAGATGGTTGCACGTATTGTGTTTCTATCACTATGTACCATTTTGGGCTCTCCGGGGACTCTATACTTGAGTCTCCGGGACTCTATACTTGAGTCTGATCTTTTTCCTCTTCTACACCAAATCTATTCCCCCAAAAATAGCCAATCTACAAGCTCACAAATCTCACCTTTGCCAAATGTTCACCCCAGAATGGGGATGCCATAGGGTTTATGTGGGATAGCTCTACATTTGATTTCAATGTGAATGGCTTTTTCGCCAGTGAGTTACACACTATATTCTGAGTGTCACTGCGTAGATATTAGTCTGGACTCTTTGTTCCAAGGGGCAGATAACAATAAATGCCTCTGGTGATAAACCTGTCCCATATTTGGCAGAGTACTCTGATTTTCCAGGCTAATAGTGTGACATTTTGATCTGTGTTTTCCAGTTATAGCGCCACCAGGAGGCTGATTTTTGCTAAACACATTTTTGATAGTAGGCTACAACTACAGATTTTCACGCAAATAATAGGTACACAGTCTCTCTAGTCTATAGCCATTAAACGAAACGGGTCTATCAGATCGCTCATGCTCCATCCTGATTGGCTAAGATTGGCTTCCAAAGTTCGAAGGAGTGCTCCGTTTTGAACAAAATGCTGCGAATCATAAACGCATTTTGTGATATCCGTGAAAGTTTGCACGCAACATTTCTACTAGGCCTAGGAATAAATGCCATTTGAAAATTCTCAAATCAGCCTGATGATGGCACTAAACTTGTCCGTTTCGTGTTTTTACCTATAACTGTATGATCGGTGCTCTACATTTTTCACATCTGCTCTTTATAGCGCCACCAGGAGGCCGACTTATGTAAAACACTGCTTCAGATTTTATCCAAATTTCACACTAATCGGTACACATGATCTCTATAGTTATGTGATCAAGACTTTGATCTCATATTCCATCCTGATTAGCTAAGATTGTCTTCCAAAGTTTTCAGGAGTGGCCCATTTTGTACAAATTGAAGCAAATCATGAACAGTGCCCGATTGCGGTGAAACTGTGCACACATATTCCCACTAGTTAATGATGTAAATTGCAACCTTTCAACATTATGCCTTTTGTTGAGTTAATCAATATTCATGTTTTTTCCTCTGTGTGTAGCCTATATTGTTGCTGTCAGGCAGAAACATTGTATCTACATCTTAACTTTTGCATTCCCTACTTCATCATACTACAGTGTCACACAAAAGTAGCAAAGATGTTAGATGTTAGAAAAGTGTGTTGAAGAAATGTTTTAATTGAAAGTGATTAGTTCAATGTGTAATTTTCTGAAAAGTAAATATACAGTATCCCCATCACTAATACATTATTATATCCTTTCAAATCAGCATATGTATTGATACATGAAGTATGGTAGCTATGCACTCTCATGGTGGATACATAGACCTACATGTTTGCTCTCTCTCCTCACCCATTTAATTCTCTCCATTTCTCCATCATCCATCCCAGTGCTCCCCTGTGTATTCTCCGCTAACCTCATTTTATCAGCCCTGCCATAAATCACACAAGATAACATACAGATACACTTTACACAAGTACGTATAGCTCCCTTTGCAGACTCACACATGGATCAAGGCACAACGTTCCCATTCAGAGGGTTAAGGAAACAAATATCCATAGTGGCTATAGGCTATCATACTGTACAAGTGGGTATCATGTAACTGCTAGAGGGGATATTTGTAATATAATCCCCTCCCTTATTTATCTCTCCTGAACAATCCCTGTTATGGTTGTTTTTAAAGCATGGGCTGACTAGCAAGGGCTGACTAGCAAGTGTTCATTTGTATATAAAAAGGTAAGAAATAGCATTACAGAAACAGAAGCAGCATCAATAATGAACAGCAGCTGACATACTGTATACAACCAGCCTTCATGCAGAAATGTAATTACTTCTACTCTGTGTAAAAACACAGACAGACAGACAGACAGACAGACAGACAGTCAGACTGTCAAGCATTTCAACCTGGCATGGTGTATCCTCACTTTTCATTTAGTGCTCTAAACAAAGAAAAATCCCATAGACTTGGCTGCCATATGACGTAATCTTCAAAAAACTGCCCTCAGATTTATAACAGGCGACAGCTATAACACCCATCATTGCATACTGTACAATAAGGTTGGTTGGCCCTCCCTTGCGACAAGGAGAGACCAACACTGGTTTTTATTTGTCTATAAAGCTCTAATTGGGAACTCACCTTCTTATACAATGGACACTCTCAAGATGATTTGATGCTTGAGACCATACATACCTCCACTACATCTGGAAAATCTGCTTTCAAGTGCGCTGCCCCACACACTTGGAACACCTTACAGACTTCACTAAAGTACAGCTCTCTTCCTTCTCTATATCGCTTTCAACTTGATATATCAACATTTGTAAATATCAACTGTACCTGTTTTAATTGAGTTGATCACTATGTATTGTTCCTTTATTATTACGAGTAATTTACTTTATTCATCTATGTTTTGTTTTCTTTGTGTGTGTCGTCCCCCCATTGTACATTGTTGATGTGTTGTAATCTCAGCACCACTGAAAAAAGGGTCTCAGCCCTCAGTGTGTTCTCCGAGAACTAAATAAAGGTTGAAATGAAAATGAAAAAATCATACATCATCCAGCATTCCATGCATGGTACACACAAACACACAAAGTTGGGCATAGGAGGGGCTAGCGCCCCTCAAAAACAAAGATTCACAGAGAAGTCATATACCATAGCTTTATTAGACCCTGCCTTGTTATATGCCCAGCTTTGTGTGTTTGTGTGTACCACGGAATGTGAGCACGAATGTGATGTATGATGATAAGAGCGCCCCTCACTTCACACAAGTGTGATTTTTATATAATTCTAAACAAAAATAAATGAATAAATGAATAAACAAATAAACAGGATGCATCAGGATTGATGTCCGGCAGGTCCTCACCTGATTGGAGTATCGCATGCTGACGTTGCGCTGGTCCTGGCGTGGGACGTAACGATGGATCGGATCGATGTCTTTAGGACTGATCAGCTCATCCACTGGAGAAACACACATGCGTTTGCTTTACCACACTTGGGAGGACATGAACATTTTAGGATGGCTCATATGCACACACGCCATTTTGGAAATAACTTCTTCCTTGAGTTCCTTCCTTGAGGTGTTACCGATGATACTAATGAAGGCTCTGTTCCATTCTGGTCAAACATAGTCAGGGTGCTGCTATTGTGCATGCTGGCTCACTTTAAACAATCTGCTACACCAAATGGACCCATTTGTACACTCTCAGAGTTATGGGAAAATTAAAAAGGTTGAGAACCACTGTACACTAAATGGAACAGAGCCTTAATATCTTCGGCAACACAACTGCGAGAGAGAGTGTGTGTGTGTGTGTGTACTCATTTTCAGATCTTACAAATACGTAAGTAAGTACAGACAATATGTGTGTGTTTATCACGTCTGTCTCCAGAGCATACTTTGTTGGCATAACAACGACAGGTTCCATTTACAACGGAGGCTCTTAGCAGACACTCTTTATCCACAAGCACTTACAGGAGTGAGACCATTATTAATGGTGTGAAACACAACACCAGCAAGAGCTTTCACTTCCCTAAAAGCACCTGTGCAATGCACTGCTGCAGGCAAAGGACCCCTCCCCCCCCCCCTCCATACACACACACATACCCAGGAGCTTGGCGATGGTGTAGAGGCTCTGACCCCAAAGGAAAAACATCCCATCTCGTCCAGAGTTGCTGGGGAAACGCTTCTGGCTGCCATGTTTCTGCTGCTCTGCCTCCACGAAGTCAGCTGGTACGTGGTAGTACTTAGGTATTACTGCATGACCTGTCATATACACATATGGAGACATATTACTGCATATATACACATACATGAGATACAAACATAATATATAAAAAAAATCACACCTGTGTGAACTGAGTGGTGCACCCCCCCCCCCTCTCTCTCTCATTAGCAGGCAACAGTGTAGCACTATCTCTCTCTCTCTCTGGCACAACAGCACCACTTTGACATAGTCACATAGGTAAACACGGACATTGCTGTTTCTTGGAGTGGTTGCACCACTCAAAAAATACTTTTTCCACCACTGATGACAGGCATGCAGTGATTTTATTATAAAGAGTACAAGTAATTTTATCAGCCAGGTGCTACGATGCGTATGTCCGGGGCCAGCATATGATATGACGTCATATGCTGGCAAGAAGCTGACCGTGCAGGTATGTTTTCCGTCATGCTACGAAGCATATGTCCCATGACGTGATGAAGATATGTACCAATGTCCCTTAGAATGCATATGATACGAGGGGCACGGTGGCACAGTTGGTAGTGCTGTCGCCTCACAGCTAGAAGGTCCTGGGTTCGATTCCCGCTCAGGGCGCTGTGGGTGCTGGCGGCGTGTTTCCTCCTCCGCGTCATCAGTGCCCATACCCGAAGGCGGGGTTGGCGAAAGGGCCTTTCTGTGTGGAGTTTGCATGTTCTCCCCGTGTCCCCTAGGGTAGGTACCCTCACAAAAACATGCAGTAATCCTGGTCTCTAAACTGCCTCCCCCTGGCCAGCCGGGGCGCCTGATGGAGGGGAAAGGAACTGGTTGGAATAACGTGTTCCTTCCACGCGCTATACGTCCAACCAGGGAAACTCCCCCCTGTCAGGTGTAAAGGAGCAACTTGGACACTCATGCATGAAGGAAGCATGAGTTCAAGTCCGTTGCTCTCCCCAGGTTGGCGGAGGGTGTGTAGAGCCCAGGATCACATTAGATGATTGACACAGGGGTGAAAAACGGGTTACAAAATCATGGGATAAAAAATATAATTAAAAAAAAAAGAAATTCCCAATACTAACAGCCGGTCAGCAAGTGGATTCATGAATGTAGACAATATTTTAGACTATACCAAAGGCTATACAAAAATAACTGTGCACGGTGGCACAGTTGGTAGTGCTGTCGCCTCACAGCTAGAAGGTCCTGGATTCGATTCCCGCTCTGGGCGCTGTGGGTGCTGGCGGCGTGTTTCCTCCTCCGCGTCATCAGCGCCCATACCCGAAGGCGGGGTTGGCGAAAGGGCCTTTCTGTGTGGAGTTTGCATGTTCTCCCCGTGTCCCCTAGGGTAGGTACCCTCACAAAAACATGCAGTAATCCTGGTCTCTAAACTGCCTCCCCCTGGCCAGCCGGGGCGCCTGATGGAGGGGAAAGGAATTGGTTGGAATAACGTGTTCCTTCCACGCGCTACGTCCAACCAGGGAAACTCCCCCCTGTCAGGTGTAAAGGAGCAACTTGGACACTCAAGCATGAAGGAAGCATGAGTTCAAGTCCGTTGCTCTCCCCAGGTTGGCAGAGGATGTGTAGAGCCCAGGATCACATTAGATGATTGACACAGGGGTGAAAAATGGATTACAAAATCGTGGGATAAAAAATATATATATAAAAAAAAAGAATGCATATGATATGACGTCGTATGCTGGCCCCGGACAAACGGAAGCAGACCGTGCAGGTATGTTTTCCGCGGATGTCCCATGACGTGATGAAGATTATGTACCAATGCCAGGGTATTTGGTTTACAATGGTGAAGTAATGATATGTTTCAGTGTCAGGGACATACGCATCAAACCACCCGAGTAAGCACATTATACTTGCGCGCTCTGCTTGCGCACTAGTAGGTCATTTATGGCCTACTTGTGTGCAACAAGCAAGTAGGCACTCGACAGAGTGCAGTTCTAGGCTTTACATAAATTCAGTGTGTGTGGGTGTGTGTGTGAGAGTGAGAGAGATAATAAACTAATAATAAACTTTATTTATATAGCACTCAAAGTGCTTCACATAAAAATAAAAATAAAATAAAAAATAACAAGCAGTGGAATGCCAGAAACAAAAAGGTCAATCATTACAATACACAGTATATACAATTAGCAAATAAAAATAGCAATACAAAACTAAAAAATAAAAAATGGTAAGGAAATTTGTACCAGAACACAAGATAAAACTAAACAAATGCCAAGTTGAAAAAATAAGTTTTCAGCTTGCTCTTAAAAACATCAAGGGAGGTCGCCCTTTTAAGGTGCAGTGGTAGGGTGTTCCACAACTTGGGGCCATAGACCCAGAAAGCGGCCTCACCGGTGTTCCTATGTTGAGCTTTTGGTAATTTTAAAAGAAGAGTGGATGAAGACCTGAGTGTTCTAGTGGGAACATAAAAATTTATGGAATCCTTAATGTATGAAGGTGTTAGGTTATTAAGTGCTTTATATAGATAGATAGAGTGTGTGTGTGTGTGTGTGTGCCACACACGCACGCATGTGTGCGAGAGGGTAGTAGTCATTGACTTTTAGTAAACAACATATTCACAGGGCAGACACGACAGATAATTTAACAAGCGCAGATATTAATAGTTGATGCACAGTACAAGCTTACAGCATGTCATTCTGATGCTGTTACACTGGCAGATACAAAAGATACAAAGTGACACATTGGCTCCGTCACTGCGTCGCTGTTGCGGTGGTGATGCACACGATTGTTGACATCCGTATGCATCGAACAAGCTTGAAAATATTACTGCAAAAGATTGGTGCTATTGGTTTCAAAAAGCTTTATACCCTGTATAATGTGTATATAAGTTAACAACGCAATGTGACATAGCTCTGTACCCCCTCCAACTGTAAATAATTTCCCCATTTTCAACTGTTTTTATTATATTTTGACACTTGCTTTGGCAATGTAAACGTATGTTTTCTTATGCCAATAAAGCTCCTTTGAATTGAAATTGAAAAATATAAAGCCTGGGGTTAAAATATCTGACTGAAGGAAGTGATTAGTTTCCCCTCAACTAAAAGCAGGAATTGTGTAGAGAGAAGGTGAGTGGAAATAGTTAAACAACACTTGGTGGTGGTTTTGTAGCCTTGTAGCTGCAGTTGAAGCCAGCTCAGCCATGATTGTAGTGTTGTAGATTTTGTAGCAGCTACAAACAATGGGTGTCGTTTTGTGGCTGGCTTCCATTGGAACTGAATGGTAGCCTGTATCTTTGTATCTTCATGTGGCTGGCTTCCATTGGAACTGAATGGTAGCCTGTATCTTTGTATCTTCATGTGGCTGGCTTCATTTGAAAATGAACAGTAGGCTGTTACAATGGGAAAATTATCACTGAGGACTTTACTGTGTATGCTGACTGACAGCTGGACAGACGATTACCAGTTAATTCATATTTATTTAACCTTTATTTTATGTCCCTTGAGCTAAAAGAGTCGAGTCCTAGCCAGAATAGCACAGATTGTATTTTCATTTTTTAGCTCAGGCAGCCTCTCAGAAGACCAGAAGATCTTCAACCAAAACCCCTAATCAGATTGAAAAAGTTCCAGACACAACATGCCAGTGTGTTTAAGATAAGCCTTGGCAGCTGTGAATCCAAATATAGACACAAGCACAAGACAGAAAACGTGCTTGTGTGTAAAGACTGCAGTGATGGTAGTGTAGAGTGTGTGTGTGTGTGTGCGTGTGTGTGCATGTGTGTGCGCGTGCGTGTGTGTGTGTGTGTGTGTGTGTGTGTGTGTGTGTGTGTGTGTGTGTATGTGTCGTTATATATGGGCACCGAAACAAACTGGGCAGCGGGAATACTTTGTGTGAAGTCTTAAAAGGAAACATAATTATATTTAAAAAATAACTTTACTCTTTATGTGAACACCCCAGTTGTTCAGTATTAGCCATTTGATATTCATTTTAGCTGTCCTGGCTTCCTTCCTATACAAACTGTAACTTCAAACTCCATTTTAACCATGTTAAACCATTTTCTGGTGACTGATAGTGTCCTAATACGTATGAGATGCCTGTTTTCATTTATTGTCTCCACCAGGCCGAAGGCATGGGGAGAGAGTATGTCCCGACGGTGTACAGCTAATCTCCGGCACAGTTGGGCCGGTCGATGCCAAACTGTGCACACACACTCCGTGGATGCCAACGATGAACCTCTGCCCTAAATTTTTCAGAACGGCCTGTTATAGCGCCACCATGAGGCCGATTTATGCTAAACACATTTCATTACATGTACTCGTACACATTTTAGCCTCATGGTGGCGCTATAACATACCAATTCCTATTTTTGAGTGGTGCAACCACTCCCTTACGGAGCTGTGTGTGGCTGGGTGGGTGGGTGGCTGCCTGGCTGGCTGGGTGGGTGGGTCTGAGCACGAAAACAGCATGGTTGTTTTTCACCACCACCGCAACCTAACACACACACACACACACACACACACAAACGCATATATTAACTGTATATATGATGATATTGGGTGTGCCATTACAGTGCAGTACAGTAGTAGAGGGTACAGTAGAGGGACCCCCACACAGTAACTCGGACGCGGAACGCCGGAGCCGGCCCCCTGGGCATGTTCCTGGGGGTCTGGATGTTCTGGGGACCCCCACATGGTAACTTCCCCCCCCCCACACACACACACACAGTGGAAAATAATCGATACGTATCGATTCATCGATTATGACGTGCGGCGTCGTGCGCGATGCGAGTGAATCGGTTCATTCACTGTGTATCGGTAAAATTGACGGGTGAAATCTCGATGCATCGTTCGCGGAGTGCTTGCATCGGTAAAATCCGTGGTTGCACGGTTTTTTCATGGTAAATTTCACCCTATCCTGTGTTTCCGAGGTGCATTGAATGTACCATCAGAAAAGGAAGAAAAAAAAGGTCTCTCGCAGCTCACACAGTCAGTGAACAGAAGCTACCGTACGACGGTGAAGAGTAGACACGTTGAGACAACAAACAGACTCAGACTATAAAGAGCACCCGCGACTAACAGAAGTGAGCCCCACGCATTAAACAAGAAGCACCACCTTTACTCTTTAGCTTTATAAAATAGCTGTCCGAGTAGCTTTTTCCGTCGATCAGTTGACTTTTCACTGTAGCGCTGCGTGCTGGACTGCTCGTAATGAATCTGATCCACACTCCACAGCTGTGCTTGCTGATTATCCGACGCAAATCTGCGTTGCGATCATCATCAATTTGTAATTAAAGAAAGCTTCTGCAACAACAACGCCACAGCAGGGTGTACTGCTTGCGTTTAAAGTCGTTTACAGCTTTCCACTGTCCAGCTTTCCCCTGCTGTTCTCTGGGATAGAAGCCTTATTTATATTCTGCTGCAAGACGGTGTCGCACGCCTAAAATTGCAGATCCACAAGCTCACAGCGGGGCGTGGATGAGACGCGTTGTGAGCTTGTACATCTGCTATGTATTTATAACGTTAATAATACATGCAGGCCAGGGTCTTCAATGTTTTTCAGGTCAAGCCAAGGACCACTTAGCTGAGAGTGAGAGATCAAGCATGGACCCCCACTATACATAGGCAATTATATTATAAAACTGTTGCAGATTAAACTAGACATAGACTTGTTTGACAGCACTACAAGTGTGACCTGTAATTTTTGTTTTGTTTATTTGTTTCTTTTCTATTTATATGTTGGTAACATTAATTGATGAACGATAGGCTATTACATTTTAATCTCTTGAACCCTCTATAGGCCTACTCAAAACCTCAAATTGACCTTTGAGATATAATAATTATACTATAGCCTATGATTATTAGTAATCTAACAATTCCACAATAACCAGCAGAGAGCAGACCCTTTGTTTACTTACAGAATTCTATAAGTTGGGTTGTTTGAGATGCAGAGCTATAATACTAACCTACAGTAAAACAATAAATTGCTTTGAATTTAAATGTAATGCATTTTTACATGTTTTGGGAAATTAATAGAGCTTTAATATAAATCCTTTCTATTGTGATGAATCGCCATCAAATCGCATCGTATCGGTAGAGGGGTGAATCGCATCGTATCACATTGATTTGAACTAAATGGTTATCGCATCGCATCGGGAAGAGGGAGAATCGTATCGCATCGTATCGCCAGGGGATTCCATGTATCTCTAATGTATCGTATCGCTGGCAGTGCATCGAGATGCGTATCGAATCGTGAGATGAGACGAGATTCACATGCCTAACACACACACACACGGAGATGCACCGTGTGATTTTACCTATAACTGCTCCGATCTGTGTACAACTTTGAAAAACCTTTGCCCTGCATTTTTCACATCTGCCTGATATAGCGCCACCATGAGGCCAAATGTTTTTCAAACACATTTCTTTACATTACTCATACAGACTTTATACATCCATCACACAAACCGGTATACACTATCACAAACACTCCTATCCTCCTAGTGGAGACCTGTGCCCTGAGGAGGGGCACTTTTTCTAGTTTTTAATATTTCTTGGGGAAAATGAAAAGCATCAGGGATAGAACAAGGCTCAACAAACAAACAAATTAATAAATGAAAAAAGTAATAAAAAACATGGGTACCAGCCTGAGTAGATAGTAGTAGTAGTAGATAGTAAGAGTTTTTTTTTAAAGTGAACTATCCCTTTAAACATTAGATATTACGTTATTATGCATCCTTAAAGTAGACTAGGCTACTACGAGTGACATGGCACCAAATAAAGGTGTTGAACACAAATTATACTGTACAATTAAAAAAACTGTACCGTTAAAGGTATATTCAGTGATTTCACTCAAAAAACCATAGGTTTAGTTTTTGGCTGGGACCTAAGCCTTTCATCCAATCAGGATAGAGAGCCAAAAACGAAACCTAAGGTTTTTTGACCCCCAGGGGTTAACTGGGGACAGGGTGGAACTCCTTATATGGTCAGCACACTCTATAGTAGAGAGGATTATCACAACAAAACAAAAAAATAAGTGATATTTGAATTAAGTGAAATCACTGAATATACCTTTAATCTTAGCTCATTGACAATTTTAGCCTTACATTTTCCCCCAACACAAACACTAACAATTTGTGTTAAACTTTTCTAGATTACGCATTTATGTACTGGGCCCAGAGATGCCCACTGGGCCCACTGTCCAGTGTAAACTAACTGGGCCATAATAGAAGGTTACGTTATAATGGATCAAACTAACTCGGGGGGAAAAGTCTGTTTGCCTGAACAGGAGAATTGTGCGAGCGTCAGTCACAGTGTGAACAGCCTATGAATATGAATATGGGATTTAATACGTGAGAGAGAGAACCCCTCACTGCCAGCAGTCTGCAGACACAGATAGAGAGAGTCAGGAGCTCAAAGACTAATCACATATACGGTACATGCAGGCTGTGTGTGTGTGTGAGTGTGTCTGCGCGTAAGCTACTATACTATACACCCACAGAACCATAGTTCAATTTGAGAAATAGACAGTGTGAGGACCATTTTGGTGGTCCTCACAAGTAGTTTCATGGTGGTGCAACTCCGTGTGGGGGTCCCCGGGGGGGGGGGTCCCAGGAAGTTCCAGACTCACAGGAACACGGCCAGGGTGCCGGCCCGGTTCCGGGGAGCTGCCCCGGGTCCAAAACGGTCGAGAAATGACAGAGTTACCATGTGGGGGTCCCCAGGGGGTCCCTCTACTGTACTGTACTGTACTGTCACACCAGAAATCATCATATATACAGTTAATGTGTGTGTGTGTGTGTGTGTGTTAGGCTGCGCCACAGTGACACTTGGTTGTGAAAACCAACCAAACGCTATTTTGTGCTCAGACAGACAGACCCAGAAACCCAGGGACACACATAACTGTCTATAGGAGTGGTTGCACCACTCAAAAAATATGTTTAGAGATCAGAGAGTTTAAAAAAAAAGTCATGTTGGGGTTAGTGTTAGGATTAGACATTTAGACATTTAGATCTTTAGGGATTAGCAATAGCCTGATTTAGTTGCAGCGTGACGAGCTGTGAGATGTTAGATCTTCTGGGTTTTTTGGTTTAAGCCGGCTTAGGTAAAATAATAATAATAATAAAAATAAAAATAAAAAATATTATATATATATGACATTCATAAAATTGCCGTCCTAAAATAGTTCCGTCCTCACAAGGATAGTAATACAAACCACAAGTATAGTAATACAAACCTGTGTGTGTAATCAGATTGAAAAACTTCCAGACACAACATGCCAGTGTGTTTAAGATAAGCCTTGGCAGCTGTGAATCCAAATATAGACACAAGCAGAAGACAGAAAACGTGCTTGTGTGTAAAGACTGCAGTGATGGTAGTGTAGAGAGAGTGTGTGTGTGTGTGTGTGTGTGTGTGTGCATGCGTGAGTGCATGCGTCCTCACCGTCAAAGGACTGGAATATGATAGGCTGCAGCAGGTCCTGGTATTCCTTCACTTGTGCTTTATTTCCTCGGAAGACGCCTGCAACAGAGACACTGTGAGGCGTCCGCACACAGATGACTCGGGATCAGATGAAGCCACTGGCTAGCCCGTAACATTTCAGATTTCATGTGCAAACCTTTGACACGTTTTCATTGCTAATCTATCTATCCATCTACAGTCTATCAAAAATACTGAAAGTAGCCGATCTCCAAGGTTGCAGAGGCTGGGGTTCAGATGGTTGAGGAACTTGTTGCAGATAGGTTGTGTGCACCGTTAACACCAAAGAGGCCCAGGTGTTATTTTGTGCAAAAGTGCATTATTGGCTATTTCCCCTAATATAATCCCTCAATAGGGGTTGGGTTTTTGTGCTAATTCGCTTATTTCCATCGAAATAAGTAGTAAAGTGTGCCGCTTGGGATACTATTACGTATACGCACACCCCAATGCCCCATTCAATTCAATGCAATTCAATTCAATTCATTGAGGGCTTATGGTGGGGGAAATAGCCAATAATGCACAAAATAACACCTGGACCTCTTTGGTGGGGACGTAACAACTACAAATAAAGGTAAGAAAGCCTTCTAGCATGGAATTCTCCTTTAAGAACGTACATTGTCACACTGACACTCTGCCTAATTTCGTTTCTCTCCATCATTCAGTCTCAAAGCCCTCTCAGTGCAGCAGGTTTCTGAGATGGGGGGCGTGGGCGTGGCCAACATTGAGCTCTTGGTTCATGCTGGATCATCCCCATCGGATGGTTAGATTTTCAAACGAGAAAACCCTGCCTTCGAGAGCCTAAATGTGAGGCTAGCGATTCAGGGGCTGGAGCCAGGTTACGGCTATAATGTCCCCTGACAAAAAGCAATTTCCTGCATATACACAACGGATAAAAGCATCTTTTCTATCAGTATCTATTACATTTTTCTGTAATTGCAGGCTTACCGTCAATCATCATGTAGATGAAAAATATGGGGAACTCGCACTCGATTCCATCAAATAGCTGCAGGGAGGCAGAAAAAAAACAGAAAAGAAAAGGGAAAAGAAAGGAAGGAATACTTTTTCAGTGGATCGTTGCAACCTAACATAACCTGTGTTGAATATGCAGGAGCAGCAACACAAAGGGGGAAAAAAACACGCAGAGGGCTTTTGATGCCGAGCAGACGGGGGAGAGGAATGCTAATGCCGGCCTCCTCATGCGACACGTAGCCTGTGAAATAATGCCATTTCATGTTTGAAAAACATAACGTTAACAACAAGACCAAGGGCTCTCTCTTTCTCTATACTTGGTGGCAACCTGACCCCACTGGGCTGATAAATACCAAATTTGTTTTCCCTTGGTGTTTTTGTCTGTGTTCAATGCAGGCAGCTGTGACAAAATATCTCATCAGCGTTGGGATTTTAGAGTTGTTATGGGACACACACTGTGCACAGTGTTCTGTGTGCGTGTGTGTGTGTGTATATGTGCGTGGGTGCACGTGTCACGAAATCACGGAAGCGGAAAGGCAGTTATAGTGGTGTTATGAGTGCATTGTTGTTGCTATAGGCCAGTGGTTCTCAACCTTTTTGGTCAGTGACCACTGGAACTTAAACTCGGGACCCCCCTCTTTGGCAAGCACTTGGAAATGAGTTGAGGCATTCCATTTGATTTGGCTCGGTTCCACAGATAAATATTGTGAAAAAGCAATTTTCTACAAGCTTACAGTTACAATGCCTCACAAGATTCTCATTTTGTTGATGGAACTTTGTCTATGGAGCCAGCAGCACCATGGATCCGTTCAGAATAAAGGAAAAACTTCAGAGGTACGTTAAGAAGAGGAACTGAATATGTGACAGAATGGACAGTTGCTGGAGAAAATTATACCATTTACATGCATTGCATTATCATAATCAGTATTCGTTAGTTAAGCTTGTACTTATTCCAGAAGAAAACCCATCTCATTAACCACTTTAACCCTGGCATCTCAGTTTTGGCCATATCATTATAAGCCAAAAAGAAAAGAAAAAAGAAGAAAAAAGTAAGGCCTACATGAAAGAAATTTCAACATTTCTTTCAAAATAGCAGATCTAAAAGCTCAAAATGCATAACATTGTGACAAGCTGGGTGAGCTTCCACACAAGCATACCTGAAGAGTACAGGGTTACTGTAGGTTGGAGCCAGACACTGTGTAACTCATCCCACAAATCACACCAAAGGTGCCTATATCCCCATCCAACACAGTCAGGATAGTGGTCCCTGCGTCACAATCAGTTCAAAAGCCCCTGCATTATGATACAAACTCCCAGCTCAGGAGCAGTGTGACCACAGAAATCTGTTTTCTGTCATTTCTAAATTATTTTCTTCATCTGGTCGCCAGAGTAAGGAAAGGAAGACATTGCAGCTGCTGCATTTAAATTCAAATGTATCCTCCCTAAAAAATCTGAGATCAATGAATAGAATTATGTCTACTTTCACAATCATGTGTGTAATGAGGGCTTTGCTTTCCATATACTTCCTTAACTCAACACGACCTAAGACGATCCTGGATTCAATTTCTCCCCTGGGCAAGCAGGCAGGATCTATTGGTAAAGAATCAGCACTTGCACAGGACAATTATTACACAGTTATGTGTGATAATCGCAATTATTCATTCATATATAAAAAAGCAGAAATAGCTGATCTAGCTTGTAGCTCAGCTATTTCCTAAATTCTTTGTACCATTTTAGAAAATTATAAAAAATCCAGTAATATCTTGGTATATAAGTTATTTGTCATATCGGCCATGTGCACTTTTTTTACTACGAAGCCTAAAAGGCAAACAATGCGTGACAATTAATTGTCAACTTAAACGTGTAATCGTGACAGGCCTACAGGAGACCAGGGTTCAAATCCAAGGCACGACAGCAAATGTTAAGTAGTGCCGCCTCAAATTAACGGAGTGTTTAAGAGACATTCATCCAAGGTGTTATTGAACCTCTGTGGCTTCCAGACAACACCAGCCAGCTCACAGACTGACTCCCGGCAATAGATGAATGGAGCAGCTTCTGTGTAATAGACACAGCATATAAACGCAACGCCACTGGGATTATTTATAGGGATGAGAACATTTCTCAAGTGTCACGTTATGAGGGCCCCTAACTGAGCCCTGTTAATGGCACCTTTCCTAATCCTGAACGAATAAATCTTTAAAATGGCACGGGGCTGTTCCATTTCTGGCCCAAAAAAACTCTTATTGGAAGATTCTCCCCTCTCACTCTCTGAGCTCATTAATTCTGGGAGGTCAGTGCAGCGGCTAATGCAATGATTTGCTCTGTGTTAAGTACCTCCACAGACACACACGCACGCACGCACGCATGCACACACGCACGCACAGACAGACACGCAGTCACAAATTATACACATCACTTTGGAGGCTACATTTGTGGGGTTCTTTTTTCCTAAAGGCATTGCTTTGTAAAGTATAAAGTTATTAAATATGTCAGTCATTTCTTTATATATTTATATACTTGGAAAGCCATGAAAGAGCTGGCTGAGGAGGAGGAGAAAGGCAGTTTAGGCCCACAGAGGTGTTCAGTGAGGTGTCACAGCACACCTGTTCAAGAGGCACAGGAGGAGGTGCGTCAGGCAGAGTTTGCCCAGCAGGAATACCATCACCTGTATCTGATATGTATTATGTTATTGTCATATCGGTTTGTTCACAAAGCCTAAAAGGCAAACGAAAATACAATTTGCTTTAATGTGTTACGATGTTTAATCGTCAAGTAATGTACTTAAGTACAATTTTGAGGTATTTTTACATTACTGGAGTATTTCCAATTTTCAGTACTTTTACTTCTACGCCACTAGTACTACATAGGAGAGGCAAACATTGCACTTTTACTCAACTACAAATATTTGAAAAGTTTAGTTACTAGTTTCTTTGCAGGTATAAATTATTATATTACAAAACATACATTAACCACTTTAGCCCTATTTTATACATACTGTAGGTTATTTGAGAATAGCTGATCGCAAGCTTGTAGATCCACTATTTCCAAACATTTTAGTACTTTTACATTTGGTACTTCAAGTATATTTTGACGCTACTACTTTTGTACTTTTACTCAAGTAAAATTTTGAACAATAATCTGAAAAATAATCTGTTACAAGTAAAAGGCCTATGCCTTTTACTTTTTAACAGATTAATTTATTTTTAATGTAGTATTGAAACTTTTACTTAAGTAAACTATGGAGTACTTCCACCACTGCCTAGATGGCAGTATTAAGTAGACGGTAGGTGGAGATATACCAAGCAGGACAGATGGAGACATAATTGTCTGCCTCAGGTGATCAGTATGTGAATGGGTACGACTCATTCAGATTATGAGTTTTTCTATGACAATATAATATCAACACTTATCGCCGCTCAAAAATAAAAACAATTCACAGTAATATCCTCTCTTGCTAGCACTTTCTCTCGGCCATGAAACGGGTAATAACAATTAAAGTCGCAGGAACTCAAGCAGAATATAATGTCAGGTTTTCTCATTACTACGTCCTGAAACAGAGAGGGGAAGCCAGATCTAATTAGTCAATGTTGTGCTTTCCAACAAACAAACAAAAAAAAAGCTATTCAGTGGACGCTTTCAAAAGCATTGTTTTGAAGTGTTGCCGTTGAATCATGAAACAATCATCATTAAACAACATGACAGTGGTGTAAAGTAACTAAGCACATTTACTTAAGTATAGGCTATACTTTTGAGGCATTAGTATTTCCAATTTCCAGTACTTTTACTTCTACGCCACTAAATCTCAGAGGCAAATATTGTACTTTTACTCCACTACATTTTTCATAACTTTAGTTACTAGTTAATTTGTAGATTTGGATTATTATTACAAAACATATACGTAGTTACCACTTCAGCCCTATATACATTTCGGCCATTTGAAAATAGCTGATCTAAAAGCTCACAATGTGTCGCTGTGAAATATCTTGGCTGCAATAATTGTGACATGAAATTTTCATAATCGTCCCCAGCCCTTGAAGGGAATGATCAAATGAAATGGATTGGAAGTCATCCCGTCCAGCCAGACCCACCTTCATTTCAGCAGGTTTATAGTAGCGGCGGTTCTTGTCTTCGTTGGCGGTGCGATAGCCGTCTCGCAGGAAGCGCTTGAAGCCATACTTGCCGCGCAGCTTGCGGACGATCTTGTCGAGCGTCTGGCTGTACAGGGCGTCGTCGTCCACAGCAAAGGCCGGGTAGCTGATGGTCGGCAGCAAGGCTGCATCCGTGTTCTGACCCAGAGAGAAACACAGTGGAGGAGAAAACATTGTTACGCCAATGCAAGGTACATTCTTTAACACTATGACCCCTTAAGTTATGCCTAAATGTTTTTACTATTAAATCAATCATTTATAGTTCCAATAGCCGATCTACAAACTCACACTTGTGTAGATTGTCTATTTTCACTATTTGTTTCGAAATAGCAACGTCTGACTAACGGAGTGGCGGGGTCTTTCGAAAAAAGTGGATGATCGGAACAGCGGCAGTTCGGTGTGGCGGGGTGTAACCCACAGCAGGACATCATGGTACTGTAGCTACAGAAATGAGATGGACTGGTTATATCAGTGTATTGATGTAGGCTCAAACCATTAGAAATACATTTGAGGGACATACCAATAGGATATGAAATATAAAAAACTGTTTTAAAATTCATGTAGGCCTAGTTTCTGGTGTCTTGCTGTGGCTATTTCTTATTACAGACGTATAGACGTACGGTACAGAGACTTGGTGAATTTATAGTTAGATTAGTAAACACATAGTTAGATGTTGCTCTCCCCTTGTCGCCCATATATGGGGACTAGGTTGGTGGAGGGTGTGTAGAGCCCAGGATCACATTAGATGATTGACACAGGGGTGAAAAATGGGTTACAAAACCGTGGGATAAAAAATATATATAAAAAAAAAAAGATGTGTTTGCTTACTGTAAATTGCTCTGGATTAAATGCCTAAATTGTAAAGGCTGAATGACAGACACGTTGCTGTGGAAGAAACTGTGTGGAAGGCATGCCTGGTCTCGTAGCCTATTTGTCTTGTGGCTAAGACTTGGTAGCTTATTAATAATACGTAACCATTTTTGTCGGTAGTCATCTTCAAACAAATTTGACCAAAACTCAGATCAGAGAAAGCACACGTCAGAGAAAGATTACATTGATTTGGTGTCAGTTAGGCTTGGACACCACGGGACCGGGCCGGCCCAGGGCTGGATTTCTGGGGCTGTGTGGGACTAGACTATAGTGGATCAAATTAATGTTACTATTGAAGCCTCCCAGGAATAATTAAGTGAAGCGAAATGGAAATTCAGGCTGAGTGTGTCAAGCTATTAAAAAAAACACCACAGTCTACTGAAATAGGAAATGATATCTGGGAGCTTCAGCGTTGCACAGCGGATGAACTAATCACTGAGGACACCCTCTTCAGTGACGCCCCATCTCCAAAAAAAACAGCTGCAATAGGAACACTTTCAACTGAATAATGAAGTGGAACCAAATGGAAATGTAGTGTCAGTAACTCAGTATATAACTGTACACCGTCTCTCCATCCTTCCTTCTTCAACAAATCTACAGCAGCCATTCCCAACCTGTGAGCCAGGGCCCACTGGAGGGTCGTGATGGTATTGCAAGTGGCCCCCAAATAATTAGCCCTTCACTAAGTCCCTCCACATTGTCCAATAGGCACGTTAGCAGCGAGGAGACAGGGCAAGCTGTCCTTCTCCCCCATAGAGATGCATGTTAAATGACCAGTCTACCAGGCCTGCAGTAGGCTATGCACTGGACACATTTAAATAAACACGAGGAAATGACAGAGGGAGAAATCTACTTTTAACGACTTTTAACATCTGCACTCAATCTTTTCAGATCGGCCTATTATAGCGGCACCAGGAGGCGAATCTTTGCTAAACACATTTTCTGAAATTACCCCAACAGATTTTGTCAAAACATCCCGCAAATATGTACATAATTAGCTCTATAGTCATGTGATTGATGGATCTGTCCGATTTTTCATATTCCACCCTGATCGGCGAATTTCGAACCTGGTGGAGACCTGTGCTCTAAGGAGCACTTGTCTTGTTCATGTTTTTTGAGTGGTGCAACCACTCCTACAACCAGCAATGTCTGTGTACCTGTACCTACCTACCTATGTGTATCTGAGCACGAGTATATGACTTATTAGTACCAGTAGGGGGCGCCAGAAACAGAGAGAGGGATAGTGCATGCTCTGTTGCCTGCTAATGAGAGAGAGAGAGAGAGAGAGAGAGAGAGAGAGAGAGAGAGAGGTGTGTGTGTGTGGGGGGGGGGATTGCACCACTCAGTTCACACGGGTGTGATTTTTTCTTGACCACGTGGTTCAAATGTAATTTATATAGAATGCTATTTAGACAAATTCTAGGTTAATTGTTTACCTGGTATCCTATTGTTTCAATCTACAGATTATTATGTTGATAGTATATTGTTTGCTGGAACATTTTGATTGGTTCACAAAATAAACCCATCTGACCATTTAACACAGCAAGCCATTCGGCTGCCGTGTTAAGTGGTCAGATGGGGAATATATATCAAGAATCAAACAAATATGTTATGTTCCACGTTCATTACAATTGGTTGATTCATGCAACTTGCAGTGAAGGGAGCAATTAACCTATTCAGTGGTCAGATCTCCATCTGGCTGACAATGTTGTATTTTGCGGCTTGTTATGGCTTCTAAATAATGCAGCCCTCTGCTTAAAATAACCTCATGTGGTATTCCACAAAGTTCCAAGAGTGAATGGACTCCTTTCTCAGACCATTTTAATGAGGTCCCGTTTACACACATCAGTCTGATGTAAGGCAGCAATGGCAGATATGCATGTGAACTATGAATAGAATACGTTACGGTTTTCAGATGATTTCAAATGTGTTTGCTTTCTTTTCTACCTTGGCATTTTAGCTACGGACGAGATTAGCTTCAGACCCACAACTTTGAATATTTTGTTATCGTTGGATAGGATTTTGTCCACAGTATTGATATGGTACCATAGGAGAGAAAACAATTAATCTACATTCTCTAATTGTGTAGACGTTATGTAAATTAAGAAATGCAGATGTTTAACAATAATTTAACTCTTGAGAGCTAAAATGAAACCAAATGAACCAACTCTCCATCATTTAGCTGGGGACCGTGCACCTGGAACCCCCTCAAGGACCACTGGTTGAGAACACTGAGGATGTCTTCTGTGCACATGTTACTCACATGGGAGCGAGACTCTCGGGGCAGCAGGGAACACAGGGTCTGCCTGTTCCTGTTGTGGGCGTCCAGGTCCACGAAAATCACCGACCAGGAGCAGCCCTGCAGAGCACAGAAAAACACCGCCATGTTTAGTACACGTCGCCTTGATGAAAGATGCATAACGAGGAGGCACATGTTGGTTGCTCATCTCGCTCAGCGGACTAATTGCTCAGAAACAAGCAGTTCAGTATGGTATGCTTTCTTGCGTGTTCTCTGTGCCCTTACTTTGTCTTGCACTATGCTAGCACTGTTGAGGGTGTACAGTGTTGCACACACACATACATATCTATAGCTATATCTATGTAATATATATTTTATTGTTTATTTATTTATGTATTTATTGTAGATGGCTTGCTATTTTATTTATTTCTTCTGGTAGGTTTTTCATTGCTGTGTGGGAGACCCAACTACTCCAGACCGTACTGAATAACTGCTCGCTTGCATAACATTTAGATTAGGAGACACAGAGACTGATGCCATATGCCAACAGCACATACTAAACATCCAATCCAACCACACATCATTTGAGTGCCGTAGTACCAAAGTTATTAAATAAGTACAGCTACTACATTCTAGCCAGCTCAGTGGCCTTGTGGTTAGAGTGTCCGCCCTGAGACTGGGAGGTTCAATCCCCGGCCGGGTCATACCAAAGACTGTAAAAATGGGACCCAGTGCCTCCCTGCTTGACACTCGGCATCAAGGGTTGCGTCATGTCCAGGGGGTGTACTTGTACATCAAGCTGCCTCACGCTACAGAAACAGGAGATAGGCTCCTGCCCTATGGGCCTCATGGCTCTGCAAGGCTACTTACTTTACTCCATTCTAGGCAAAGGCTGAACGACACCTTGCTGTGGAAGAATCTGTGCGGAAGGCGTGCTCTGCCAGCAGTACAGTAGGTCTCGTGGATGGGACTTCTTAAGTTAATATGTATATTTCTTCTATAGGAGATGTACTTAAGTGAATGCAAACAATATGTAAGTCAGCAAATATGTGTTCATTTGCTGGAATGCATGGTTGAATAGAAGCACCCCATGCACTTACATAGTAACAGTGTTACATCCATCAACGACCAGGAACATGGCTAAAAGGATAAAATGCACAAAACGCCTCTGCTTTCCCCTTCACTCCTGCACGGATCAGAACTCCATCAATAATGACCCATGATGTAACTCTTACACAATTCAACGTGCTGTTATTCTGGAGGTGGAAATGGTATTTTTAGGTTCAGGAACAGAAAGGCTTGTATCCCTGAAGTGGAGTGTAGGAGGTTTTCATACCCATGATGAAAACAGCACTGTTAGTCAATCATGGCCTTTCTGTTGACCAAACAAACCCCTTATCAACGTCTTTTCAGGCCTGATGGATAGATAGACATAATTGCCTGGTCGCAATAAAAATAATACATTAAACGCATAACATACAATACAAAAATGGCAAAGCTCTGTATCCAGCACCGTTTTTGGTTGATTGTGGGCAGTACAGCTTTTACAACTTTTTGAATAAAAAATAAAATAAAATAAAAGGCATGCAGAAATTGCCTTTGACATGTTTCAGCATTTTTCAATACTTTCCGCCACTGGGATCTCTTAGGACTTTGTTATAAATAGCATAGGTATTTTTTAGACTAAAACTGTTGATTTTGAAGTTTCATCCATTTTTCCCCACATAACGCCTAAACTTTGGCCATAGTATATTCTTTATTTTGATTATTGGCACCGTGTTTTTCAGAATTATTCAAAGTATTGCCCTTTTTTGTAAAGATTTTTTGTTTAATTTTTTTAATGACCAATTAAAAATATTTTGGGCTTGTTACCATAGACCCGTCTGCTTTCTCTCACATAATCTGGCACCACTGGTAAAGTGCTGTTGGCTCACTCGCAGAAACACGTTGCCTGGGAGTTGTAAGAGACTTGTTTTCACCTTTAAAGAGCTATGGGTTTGACCGAACATTGTAAAATAATTGAGGCTAGAGCCTTAGTACTGCCTCCTGCCCTATTTCATCATGGGCTGTTGGACGTGAAGGAGGTGACAAGTGCTGCTAGGATAGGAAAGTGGAGTCAGTTAGGATTCGATTGTCCAACCACTGAGTACACAGGCCTGTCAATTTAACAGCCTAGGCTTTAACCCATTCAGGCCTAAGGCCGATTCTAAAAACGCCTCTAAATCCTGACCTAAGGTTTCTGAAAAACTTCAAATATTGATATAGCAGAATCAAAATGTTTACATTTTTGAATACTGTACATACTGTACAGAACCCAAATATGGGTTCCCGGCCTGAGGGGGTAAGGTACAAATAGGGAACCCCGCCCAGAATGGGTTAAAACCTGAACGATCTTCCTCTTGGTGCGTTCAATTTAACACGCGCAGAGAAAAAGCCAATATCTCGGTACACTCTGCGAAAGATAAGCGATCATGGGGAACGTGATGAAACCCACACTTACATGCTCACTCACCTGTCACACAGGCCGAGGATAATTTAATAGACAACAGTGTCGCAGGTGGTTGTAAAGTCTAACGGGGCGTGTGCATCATAGAGTATTAAAAGGATAGACTAAACTGGCGCGAAGCTCCGCCCCCTCCGCTATTCATGTCAGTGGAAGTTGCTCAGTGGCGTTTTGAAGCACCCGGAAGGCTGCCGGAAGTCTATTTCCGCATTTTTTCGCTGATTCAGCATTTGTGCACCAAATGTTCGTGTCCGGAAGTCCGGAAATGCGGAAGTGCAGCTGGGCTTTAACATTGGGCGCTCGGTTGCACGGGGTTTCCTCGTCAAGAATCCACGGGTCCGCCTGCAGTCCTTCCTCTTACCACTAGGGCCCAGCGCTTCAACATTGGAGTGCATAGCTGGCCCCTTGGTGTGCATTGCTCCAAGTACTCCCCCCCCCCCCTTTTTTACTTTTAAAAGGGTAATACCACTCATTTTCAATATTGAACAAAAATATTAATATACGTCACACACACACACGTGTTTGGTGTGAATGTTGGCATTACCAAAGAAGACTACAGTATAAAAGCACTAGGATGCGATGGGGATCATTTTTTTTAAATCTTGTGCAAGTCATGTTTTTAGGCCAGGCAGGTACATCCCTTAAAACCACACCTGTCGCTGTTATAAGAACAGGGGGAGCGCTCAGGATCACGCCAGCAGAGCCTGAACGTGCAAGTGCACGTGCACGTGCACTAGACAAAAATGTTTGGTTGTGTATCATTCTACAAAAATAGCCAATCACAAGCTCACGTGTCGCAGCATGACACATTGTGAGCTTGTAGATCTGCTATTTTCGGCACACAGCTGACTATCATTTCAACGGCACCATAGCCCGACATCGAACCCATTCCTCCAACCAACTGAGATGGCTATGAAAACCCATTTCCCGCCCATGTTAAACCCCACATTTCACAAGCAATCAAAGAGTAGCGTGAATGAACACGCTCAACTTCCTCTCATCATAACAGACTCAGAGCTCGCATTAGTCTGCCTGAACCAGCCTCATCTCCGTCTTTATGCAAGTGAACAAATCAAAAGGACAGAGGCAGACTAAGTAGAAAGCATTAAGGGCCATAATGAAGGTAAAATGCCATTTCATCACACGGCCCAGCTTTATTTGCCCAGGGAGATAATAGAGTGATAGCAGGAATGTTTATTGCATATCATCTATCAGCTTCTCTCTACGGCAGGGGTCTTCAACAGGGGGTCCGGGACCCCTAGACGGTCCTCAAGAGTACTAGAGGGGGCGGGGCCGCCACATGTTTGTGTGATCATGTTTGTGCCTCTGAGACCTTAGGGTCAACCCCTGAATCTGCAACTCAATTTTATATAAGGGTCCTTGCTTCAACTCTCTCTCTCAGCTAAGCGGTCCTTGGCCTGAAAAACGTTCAGGCGGCTCAGACCAAGCCCTATATAGTGATTTGACCAACATAAAAGGCTGTTGGCATGTGGCAGCAGTCAGCCCGCTGGCGCCACCATCAGGACAGTCCAGCACAGGTGGCAGAGGAACTGAGGGAGTGCTACATGCAGGTCAACACACTGGGACTAATTGAGTTTTATCAGGTTGTGTGACTGAGGAGAACACTGGATGGACAGAGGTGGGGTCATGGCTGTTACCAACCAACATAAGTAGGAGTTGGGGTCTATGTGACTGAGCTTCTCTTCTTCCCAGCTAAGTCCTGCCCTATGCGGGAGCTAACTATTTCCGTAGACAACGCCCTGGTAACGTCTGTCCCAACAGCCAGGAATCTTGGTGTTGTCCTGGACAGTCAGCTCTCGTTCAAAGCTCACATCACAGCTGTCACTCGATCATGTAGGTTCACACTCTATAACATACGACGAATTAGACCGTTCCTCACCCAGGAATCAGCCCAGCTCCTAATCCAGACAACAGTCTTGTCAAAACTCGACTATTGTAACTCCCTCCTTACTGGCCTACCAGCATGTGCACTTAAGCCTCTCCAGCTGATCCAAAATGCAGCAGCTCGCTTGGTCTTCAACCAGCCAAAATTCTCACATGTCTCCCCCCTGCTCCGCTCCCTCCACTGGCTCCCGGTCGCTGCCCGCACAGAATACAAAACTCTGATGCTGGCATTCAAAGCAACCAAAGGTATGGCTCCCCCATATCTTACAAGTATGATTGAACCCTACAAACCCTCCCGCGCACTCAGATCAGCCAACACAGGGAAACTGGAAGTACCCTCACTAAAAACGCCGGGACAACGCTCCACACGTCCCAAACTCTTCTCCCTTCTGGCTCCAAAACTGTGGAATGCACTTCCCATTGCAGTCAGAACTGCAGCATCACTCCCAATCTTCCGCCGTAGCCTGAAAACCCACCTTTTCAGACTCCATCATGGCCCATAGCACTTACCCTAACCCCTTAGATAGCATTTCTGTTGGCTTAGATAGCATTTGACACAGACTTATAGCATGTTATGTAGACAGCACTATAATTGTATTGTATATAGTCATAGCACGCCATAGTACATATGTATAGCATAGTAGTGAATATGTATAGTTTATTATGTATAGTGTATGTATAGTTTCATCATATAGATATTCCACTGTTACCTTCTTAGCTTACGCATGTCTCATGATAAATGCTTTTATGTGATGTATTCCCATGCTTTTGTTCTTGCTTAAATGTAAGTCGCTCTGGATTAAGAGCGTCTGCTAAATGCCTAAATTGTAAATTGTAATGTGTGCTGGCCAAACAGTCACAAGCACTGCAGCTGAAGGGTAGGCCTGCACAATTATTACAACATCGCTGAATCACAATTATTTGAGATAATCACAATTATTTTTGCATAACTGTCAATCGTTTCCATGTTGGGAAAAAATTGCAGATCTACCAGCGTACAACACGCCAAACACTGAATTATTTGTGTGACAAATAATAGTCAACTTAAATTTGTCAGGCCTACTGAAGGGGACTTTGGAACATGCAAATGAGTAAATACAAATGAGAATTTAATTCACTTTAATTGAGTATTAACACACACAAACATATTACTATATGGTACTACAGTAACTACACAATGGATAAACTTCCACCCTCACAGCTAGAAGGTCCTGGGTTCGATTCCCGCTCGGGACGCTGTGGGTGCTGGCGGCGTGTTTCCTCCTCCGCGTCATCAGTGCCCACACCCGAAGGCGGGGTTGGCGAAAGGGCCTTTCTGTGTGGAGTTTGCATGTTCTCCCTGTGTCTCCTAGGGTAGGTACCCTCACAAAAAACATGCAGTAATCCTGGTCACTAAACTGCGTCCCCCTGGCCAGCAGGGGCGCCTGATGGAGGGGAAAGGAACTGGTTGGAATAACGTGTTCCTTCCACGCGCTACGTCCAACCAGGGAAACTCCCCCCTGTCAGGTGTAAAGGAGCAACTTGGACACTCAGGCATGAAGGAAGCATGAGTTCAAGTCCGTTGCTCTCCCCTTGTCCCCCATATATGGGGACTAGGTTGGTGGAGGGTGTTTAGGGCCCAGGATCACATTAGATGATTGACACAGGGGTGAAAAATCGTGGGATAAAAAACTTTTTTTTTTTATTCAAAAATAAAAACTTCCACCCACATAAGAAATAACCAAAGCCAATAGGTGTCTAATTTGATAAATTTTATGGCTTTTAATTCTCTGCAACGTAAACATCAGCATGATTTTGAATATTATATATATACTTATGAAGTGAACGTTTGTAACTAAAATCTTTGCTTCTGGGGGCTCCTGGGGGTCCAGTTGATATAACCTAAGCACTGGTGGATACTCAACCCCAGTACTTTAGTCAAAGCATACTCCTGGTCAAATATTACTCCAGGTGTACTGTACTGTATTTTTTTAATCCCACGATTTTGCAACCCATTTTTTCACCCAGTGTCAATTATCTAATGTAATCCTGGGCACTACACTTCCTCTGCCAACCTGGGGGGGGGCAGCAGAATTACCTCATGCTTCCTTCTATGCACGAGGAGTCGAAGCTGCTTCTTTTCCCCTGACAGGGGGGAGTTTCCCCGGCCGGACATAGCGCGTGGAAGGAACACATTATTCCTACCAGTTACTTTCCCCTCCATCAGGTGCCCCGGCTGGCCAGGGGGATGTAGTTTAGAGACCAGGATTACTGCATGTTTTTTGTGAGGGTACCTACCATAGGGGACACGGGGAGAACATGCAAACTCCACACAGAAAGGCCCTTTCGCCAAACCCACCTCGGGTATGGGCACCAATGGAGAGAGAACACGCCCCCAGCGGGAATCAAACCCAGGACCTTCTAGCTGTGAGGCGACACAGGTGTACTTGCTTTTAACAAAGACTGCAGCACATGTTAAAATCCCCCATTCCCCCCATTCAAATAATTCAGAAGACTTGAGCTTGCAAATCTGCTATTCCCTAGATAGAATAGATCAATGGACTCAAAAGTACAATATTTGTCTTTGAAATGTAGTTCGGTGAAAGTCATACATAAAAATAAAAGAATAATACTTGTTATTATCCATTACTGATCCTAAGGCACTGCTATGTCTCTCATAATCTCGACCTCTTGTTTACAATGTGGAGTAAACATGGCCTTGAGTGAACTGTGCTCCAGTCTGTGAGTCTGTCAGCGGGCCCAGGATGTGCACTCAAGCGCAAGGTCTACTGCCGTTCTGGCCAAAGAGCTCATCGGCTGCCCTGCCAACGTCACTGCTCTCAACATTTTGTTGCACAAGCTCAGGATTCCAATAGCTTATCATACATCTACTAATATTGAACCAATTAAAATATTAACAAGACCTTTGGACGAAGCTTTGGTCTGTTTAATTCACACGAAACATAACATTTTAACCCCGATCAGCAACACTTTAGTTATGGCTTATGGGCCGTGTAATCTGAGTTCCCAGAAGTTTCATTTATTGGGCCGTCAATAAAGCAGCTGGATATGATTAAAAAATGAATCTGAGAAAGTAATCTGAGATACAGTAAATGATTTGAAAACAAGAAATGATGACGTAGTCATATTTGTCAGCTGAAACGAACGCTGTCTCCATTGTGAATCTGTCCCCATTTTTTCTCCCCATATTAAAATTCTGTTCGTGGTTCAATCACAGTGTTTTGTTGGGTCTTTCCTGCTGTCCAGTTAGCTCATAACATTAGCGGCTATATTACTTGTCAGCAGCTTGGAGCTGTGGCGGCGTTGCATGCATAATTCTGTGGTGCCGGACCAGGGCTTAGGAGGCAGCCAGTCATGACTAGGTCGCTATTACGTGATTGGCTACACGAGTGGTGCAGACTCCCATTGGCTTAGGCGACGTTTCAGCAGACTCCCATTGGCTTAGGCGGCATGCAGGGGTCGACTCCCATTGATGACTAGGTCGCTTACATTTCATGAGCTGTTATATGTCAGGTTTCACCAGACAAAAATCACACTTGTGTGAAGTGAGGGGCGCTCTTATCATCATACATCACATACCGTGCTCAGCCAATCAAATCACTATGATGTACACACACAAAGCTGGGAATAGGAGGGGCTAGCGCCCCTCAAAAATCTGTTTACATGGATCGTGGATGGAGGCGGACTTTTTCACTTCCGGTTCATTTCCAGCTTTATCAATCGTCTACAGTAGCAACCGCGAGGCAAGGTTCATATGTTGCATACGAGCGCGCAATCTATCAAACCACTGAAACTACCACATGACGTCAATTTACATCATCTGTGATTAAGCGTTGGATTAGACTTGATGTAAATTTACATCAATGGCAGTGAATGTATATTAACAAATATTGATTTCTATATTCACCGGTCATAAATGGTGCATTTATATATATAGCGCCTTTATCCAAGGCGCTTTACATAGATTGTGCATTACATTCACCCATTCACACACACATTCATACACCGATTGCAGCGGAAGCCATGCAAGGTACCAACCAGCACATCGGGAGCAATTTGGGGTTCAGTGTCTTGCCCAAGGACACTTCGACATGTAGACAGGAGGAGCCGGGATTCGAACCGCCGACCCATGGATCATTGGACGACCTGCTCTACCTCTTGAGCCACTGTCGCCCCGTACTGTCATAGATACAGTATATAGTGATAGATATAGGCTATTATGTACATATATTTTATAGACTACACTCACTACAGTACGTTCACTCATACAGAGATCCAGCATCTCGGTTTTCGATTTGATCTTTCTTTTCCTATTCATCTGGCTTGACTCTTCCTGTTACCAGTTAACTCTGCTGTGTTGTTAGTCTATGTCACCTGAATCTCCCTCCGGGGAACAATAAGGGTTTATCTTATACAGCTTTATATAGTGGATAAATAATGACTGTTCCATTCTTCCCTCTGCCTCTATACTCTACACAGAGCAAAACAAATGCATGGGCTAATGGATGTTCTACACCACAGTGGATTAAGGGGAAAGATGGGAGCAAACATCAGCAGGCTTCATCCATCAACATCACTAAAGCACACAAACTGTGTGTCTGAGAGAGACTCGAAGCAACAATCTACACCTCTGCTGCTTTTTTCGTGACAAGGACCCCCAAATTGGAATGTATTTGGCCGCATACCCCCATTTGATACTATTTTGTGCCAGGGACCCCTGCATAATACAAGATTTGTCTTGTTAAAAATATTTTTCCCAATTTCCCCCCAATTTTTTTTTTAATCTACAAGCCCACAACAGCTTTCATATCAGCAACTGACTAAGTATAACTTGTGGTTAAAGTGGTATAAACAAATTTGCATGCAATATTAAGAAATCTTGCTGGGGACCGCCTGGAACCCTCTCGAGGACCCCATGGGGGTTCCCGGAACTCGCTTTGAGAACCGCTGCACTAAAGAGTGCTGAGAGTGATTCTAAAGCACAATCTGACAATCATCTGGCGAGGGGATGATGGCGCTAATGACGCCGATGCTATCCACTATCCAGTCAGATAAACGGTTGCCATCTCCGCGGCTTCCGATGAATTCCTTCCATTTTTCCCGCTTTCCCTTCAACGGCAGGAGCCGTAATCATGGTTGACACATCATCATGATCATGATCACAGTGATTTACTGTATGGAGCTGTAATGGGCCCCGGCACATTTGAATTCGAAATTAGGCTTTCTGTCTATCCATCTGCCACAATCTTTATGCGCGCACGCACGCATGCACAGTTTGCACACGCACGCACGCACACACACACACACACACACACACACACACACACACACACACACACACACACACACACGCACACAGTTAGATTCACATCATGTTACCTGATTGCCAAACAGGTTGAAACCGTTGATGGCCTCTAGGGCAGCTTTGGCCAAACCCACAGAACTGAAATGAGAAGGAAAGATGACATTAGCTGCTTGTTACACAACAACGTAAAAATGCCATCAACATTTCTTCATTTACTCTTTAGTTCCTCCACACACACATTTCCATGTGTTATCATTGCCGTTGTATTGTATTGTATATTGTATTGTATATCACTGCCTAACACTCCCTACTGGTCAATCATGTTCATCATAATAGACACTTGACAAGCCTGGATGAACCACCCAAGCTCCCCATTTTCTTAATCCAGACTCCAGAGTGAATAAAAAGCCTAAGTAAAAATAATTAGCAGAGCTCCGAGTGATTGGCCTAAAATCTATCGATATGCATACTGTGAATCTCTTCGATCGGCTACGGGCCCCAGAATATGGAGGTTGGTTGTTGGTTGTTTACAAAAGTGACATTTTAAGAGATTTAAGCACATTTTGTTTAACGCGATAATATTGTAAATCGCAATTATTTAGGACACAATAATCGTGACATAATTATTGTCCCCATCCCTAATGACCATGCTCGAATAAGAAGAATAAGAATAAGAAGCAATCAGTAGAACTGTTTACCTGATCAAAGTGAGTCAGTGGAAACAGAGTACAGACAGATATGTTTTAGAATTGAGCTACAGAGTCGAGGTGGCTTCTCACTGCAGTGAGCTGTAGATAATGGATCTCTACAAAAGGCTTGTATTGAATTTTACACCAGGGACAACAATTTGAATGTCATTCTGCACTCCCCCGACCCGAACATCTCATACAACCATCCACCCTGGAGATCTGGGAGGGTAAAATACATGTTGTGAATACAAATAAATTATTGTTGACAGAAACCTTGCATCTCCATATTTCAACTTATATTACTATTATTATTTATTTTTATTTTTCATTTAAGTCCTACTTCATCATACAAGCTCATACAAGAGAGCACAAAAGTAGTGATACTATCAGAACTACAAGCTCACTAGCTCAGTGATTGGCTACTTTCACCATTTTAAATCATAATAATTTCATAAAAATACCCGACCCGACACGGGAGCAACGGAATATGCGTGTGACATCATCATCATACCCGGTGGTTATGCGGGAAAGCCTACTGAGTGGGAAAAAAAGTCCTATCTGAACGTTAAATCCACTTTGCCACTCGATTTGCCACTCACTTTATGCATGCTCATACCCTCTAGTGAGTAAACTTGGGACCAAGTCCAGAGACTTGCTGACACATCAGAACAATAGAATCAATGCTAATGGAAAGCGGCCAGCCAGCCAAGTATTAACTTTTGAATAATACACCCACCGTGCATTAGGACACGCACGCACACACACACACACACACACACACATTAAAAAAACGCTCACAATAAGCATATCGCAGAGATTTTAATGGATCGTGAAATTGTCCTTGGTCATGCATTGGGAATTTGGGATAATGATGTGCAATGCGTTACTACAGCGTATGAACACCTTTTTTGATCAACGCGCACATGCCCACACACTGGCATGCCTGTGCATAGCCGCGAGCAGTGTTGGAAAGAGTAAGTACAATTTTGAGATATTGGTACTTTACTTGAGTATTTCCAATTTCCAATACTTTCACTTTTACTTCACTAGTACATTTTGGATCAAGATATTGCACTTTTACTCCACTACATACATTTGATTAGATTTCGATTATTATTACAAAACATACATTAACCACTTTGACCCTATACATTTCGGCTAATTGAAAATAGCAATCTACAAGCTCACAATGCATTGCGATGTGACACATGTGAGCATGTAGATCTGCTATTGTCAAAATAATTTTGAAAACTTGAAACAGGACATTCTGCACCATGAGTACTTTACTTTTTGTACTTCAATTACATTTTGATGCCAATACATTTGTACTTTTAGTAGAAGAAGTAGATTTTGAATTACAGACTTTTACTAATATTACTTCTATATTGCAGTATTGATACTTTTACTTAGGCTAAGTAAAACGTTTTAATAGTTTTTCCACCACTGCCCGCAAGACTTGTGTCCGCTTCAGCAAACAAAGCGTCGTGACTGTGAATGCCTGGGTGGTTTGCATGCAAACTACCACTGTAATAGTCTAGCATGCAGCTTTGTTGTTGGTACTTAATGAATCAATGTACAGTTGGCAGCAGTTAACGCCACTTCACACCTTAACATCTCCTCTCTCCAAACAGTAGCATGGTCCCATTGGTCCCAGCCAGAGCAATGGGAGTTCATTTCACTTATTTGCCGTCTGTGCTTGCGTTCATGGAATTATAATGAAATGGTCAGTGGTGCATTTATTATAGGGCTTTTATTAAAAGCGCAGCGCTTCGCCACTTTACATAGATTGTGCATTACATTCGCACACCGATGGCGGAATAAACCATGCAAGGCACCAACCTGCACATCAGGAGCAATTAGGGGTTCAGAGTCTTGCTCAAGGACAGTTTGAACACTAACTTTGGGGGAGCCCGGGTTCGAACTGGGAACCTTGGCTTGCGGTTCCCATCCGGCTTCTCTACTGGCCACTGAACATGGGCAGGTAGCTAGTCTATAACAATATACTGTACTCTTTACTGTAAACTTTCAGAATAGTAAAGAGTAAAAGATCAAATGCCTTTCAGAATCTATGGATAAATCAGTGTTGTGCTGATATCATACCTACAACAAGCTCTTTTTTATACCAAATCTATTCGAACAACATACTGTAGCAGATTGTGAGCTTGTATATCTGCTATTTTTGGAAAAAATGTCCCACAGAACATGCAAGCGGTTAACTAAAATTGAGTTTTAGGCATATTTTGATTATGGCCATAATATCGTCAATCGCAATTATTTTGGCCACAATACTCGGTTTTAGCTGTGTACGTACATGTGGACTATTGGTTTTCTGACCAGATGGCTTGGTGTAGTTACGAAGCTGTCAGTGACTCACAGAGCAGATAAGGAGCAAATAGGAAGGGCTAGGGGGGGAAAAAAGCCCAACACAAGCATGATGCAATCAGTTGAGTAGACAGCTTGAGAGAAAAAATATATAGTTATGCTGATATCACTGATTGGGGGGAAAAACTCATTCATTATTGAAACCAAGACAAATCAATGTAGGAACTGACTTGTTTTTAATCATGTAGATTAGGGGACTTTAGCCTGAGCTAACGTGTTAGGTTTCTGGTCTAGAGGGGCGGGTCGCGGCTGAGATTTGCGCACGCCCTGATTGGATCTCATCGATCTGTCCGTCACCCCCGGCCCCTCCTCTCCCCCCTAGTGCAGCGCTACGTCACATCATTTGGAGCGACTCCCACCCGGAAGGGTTGACTCCCACTTTTAGACCAGAGCGGCCAATGCGTTCCTCCAGGCTTTCCATTTTTGCACCAACAAAAATGAAAGCCTGGTACCGAGGCTAAGGGGACTTCAACGTTTTGTGGTTAATGGAACCAGAAGATCAATGACATCACTCTATCAGTATTCTATTGAGATAAATATAACTTGATACATATTTTGATGAATCCACTTCCAATCCTTTAGTGTGTCTGTCGGGTGGAAACCGTTCCTTTTATATACTTTGAAAACAATTATATACACTAGGAGTAGGAACTTGATGCGTTGTGAAACTCTACATATCATTGTGCTGTAGTGTAGAGTACCCTTGACATAATTGATTGGAAATCCAAGCTAATATTTAGAAAATGCAAGCTCTCTCTTCTTGGAAGTTAGCATGCTATAATGGAAGCCATTGTTGTTGCATTAAAAAAAAAAATAATAATAATATTGCGAGCACACATTTTTTGTACGAGGGTGAAGAGGCCATTTAACTAAAATTATAGATTTTTTCCATCTAGTTGTCGGTGATTTGCTTTTTTATGTCAACTGCAAGAACCTTGCCACCTGCTGTGTTACTGCACATATTATGCACAGTAGTCTAAATTACAAATGGTGTCAGCTCATTTGTTGTTACAATCAGAAAGCCTCTCCTCACAACACTGAGTTTGTTATCTCTACGTTGTGGAGATCTCAGCAAGCTGCTGCCAATAACGTCAAGTCCTGCTTTCCACTGATAAGGAAACGGAGGAAATTGAGGATCTTTATCGGAGGCGTTGAAGGGAGAAAGGGGGGAGAGAGAGTGAGAGATGGAGAGATATGGCAGTTTGAAGTGAATGAATCAGTTACAACCACACAAACAACAGGACCGAGCCATGCTGTGTTCCTCTCCAATCATTGTAGGATCTCAAGCTAAAATGTGCTGCTCACTTGTGGGCTCTTGATAAGTATTTTCCAAGTCAGCCTTTGGGACGATTGAGCAGTTTCACCATTCAGATAACAAGAAGGCAGTATACATTTTTGCTATGCAATGGCTCAACAATGAGCTGGATTATTTCTAATGTTATTTCTAGTGTTTTGTTTTTTTATCCACCCTTAAATTTCATCACAATTTTTATCATTTAATGCGATAGTTTGTCTATTGGGTACATTTACCTAAACTTTGACTCTGATAAAAGTTAGGCACCTATCACGGACGGAATTATGGGAGAGAAGATACCAGCTAATCCAACATTATTATCAAATCCTGTCACTGAAAGGGGAAGCACAGTACTTTATGATATTAGCCCTGAGTGCAGCCAAATGCATAGCAATATGTTGGGAAAATGAAGAGGCCACTAGTGTGTCCCTATGGCTCAGAGAGCTCTCCTCATACTTAACTTCAGAAAAAGATAACGTTTAATCTCAAAAGGCAACACATTTTGGCAAGTGCTGCAGAGGTTTGGAGACCTTTCCTGCAAAATAGAAATGCCATTAATGGGACATATTAAAAGATAGATTTAATCCTATTGGCGTCACAGTGCCAAAGGAGCACGCAAATATTACAGAGAAGTTTGAAAAGAGGCCAATGCAATGTTATGTGAAGTGCTAATATCTTGTGTTTTTGTTCTGTCTATGTATTTGCATGTTTTATTAGTTAATGTAACAGCGTGTGTGTGTGAGTGGAATTTCTTAGATTTTTCTTCATTCATCAAGTCATTGGAATTAATTAGATTTTTTTTATGTTTTTTTGAAAATATTGAGAAAAAAAATGAAGGGAACCATAAAAATGTGTCTGCGACCAACAAATGGTCCCGACCCACTGTTTGGGAAAGCAGCTTGTGTGTTAAAAAGCAACCACTTGGGAGAAGCATGTGTGTGTGTGTGTGTGTGTGGTTCTGTACAAACCTGGAGTGCAGCTCTGTGCTTCCATTGTTGTACTTGCTTCCTCTCTCCCACATCCCAAAGTCTGGGACTCTGTAGGCCCGTTCCACACAGAACACAAGGTTCTGGATGAATGACACCTGCATGGATTCAAACAAAATGAAATCACATGACTCAAAATGTTTCTATGACCAAGTCCTAGTGTGCAATTTCTGAAACAGTATGAAAAGGACCACCTCCTCTGTGCCAAACTGAATCTGTGCCCGTCTGATTACTAGGGGTGTAACAATATAGTAACTGTATCGAAATATCAATTTGAATTCAAAAAGAAAATCGGAGAATATCAATATGTTATGTTCTTTGACTTTGTATCGTATCGTTTTGCAATGGAAATATTCAGTATCAAATCGTTTTGTAATGTAAATAATCAATGTAATCAATACTAAGTACTTAGCATTGTATTTAGCAATTTTAAGAAGAAAAAAAGAAAAAAATGTGTATTCTGTGTTCATGTCAAGGCGTGGGTTTGTCCATGTGTGTTCAAATACAATGTCCATCTATTTGACAGAGAATCATTGTTTACCGTATATCCAGAATAATACATATTTCCCTTAACCCATTCTGACCTGAGATCAGATTCATACGAGGTTTCCGCCGGACACACACTGGTCTGATTAACCCATTCCGACCTGAGATCAGATTCTAAAAATGTCAGTCGCTCTTCGATTTTTCAAAAATAGCAGACCTACAAGCTCTTATCGCGCCACTCGGTGGCGCGATAAGAGCTTGTAGATCTGCTATTTTTCAATAGCTAAAGCATAACATGATGCTGACACCAAAATGGGTGCCCGTTCAGAATGGGTTAAAAAACCTGCACTAATAGTGCACTATCCACAAGTTTCACACATTTTATTTGCTAAATAGTTACTGTATTGATTTCAAATCATTGAATCGCATCATATCACCATAATTAACCAATATCGTCTATGTATCGTATCGTCAACCATGTATCGTGATATGTATCGTATCGCTGTAAAAAAAATAATCGTTACACCCCTACTGATTACTGTTAAATCAATTATCCTGTGGACCAATACCTTCAAAATATAACCATTAATTTAGCAGGAACACAAAATCAACTGAAATAATACAAAAAAGTGTACCAAATAAACAATAAATAAATGTGAAATGACACAACACAGTGAATAGCTCCAACAGAGCCCATGATGTGGGATGCTTGTGGCAAGGGAGCTGTAACATCACCCATTGGTTTCTACAGGCCCCTTTTGAAGCCTCTATAGTTCATTTCCAGTTCCAAAACACATCTAATGCTATTGCGTGCAAGGGGAGCGGGGGTGGGTCTTCACAGAAGCAGTAGAAGCATACCCTTCTTTTTAATTCATTTAAGAATTAATGGAAGCATAATTCACCAATAAAGGACATATGCTGTGTGAAAGAAGACATGAAACTATATCGATTGAAAATATACAGGAATGTGATTGTGTAAAGGTTTACTAAAGGTAATATAACCAAGTGTAAAGTCGGGTCATATTTCATTGGCTTTGACTGGATGAACTATTTTCTGCAACTGCAAAAGGGGAATTAGTGCCACCTTTAGTTTTCAACCAGTGGCCTGCTACAACCAGTGGTCCTTTAGGGTTCCATGTGGCCCCCAACTAAATCACACACACATTTGCCACATTGACTTCATGTTCAACATCGAAAGCTTGCCGTGTGGTGGCAACCATTCGGCTATTGGCTCACCCCCATCACAAACTGTTGAACTCTTGACTCTCCGGATCCTTAAGCTCAACAAACAAAATGGCTGCGATTCTTAAAAGTTGTCCCCCTTAATTCTACCATATATGAGAGCTACAGAGAGCTGGCTGTGTCACTGTGACAAAATCAATAACTGGGGATAAAAAGTCAAAGAGAGAGAGAGAGAGAGAGAGACATTAAATATATATGATGACTTAGAGGTCCTGAATCATTAAAAAGACTTGAAAGCAGCTATGAGATTGATGGGAATTCTAATCCACGATGACACAGAGAGGGAGGGGGTGCGTGACAGAGGGGGGGGGGGGGGGGGGGGGGGGGGGGGGAGAGAGAGAGAGAGAGAGGGGGAGAGATAGAGAGAGAGAGATAGATGGAGTGTGTGTCAGTGTAAAGTAGGCCAGGCTGTTTAGAAGGAGAAAGGATGCCCAGCCTCTTTATGAGCTTTTATGCAAGCAGTGATTAACGAGGAGAGCTTCATGCTATCTTAATGCTATCTTAATGAATTATACTGTACTGTACTGCCCACCAGCACAGCCCCTAGAGCCCTGTCCAACACCACTGAAAATCACTCACACACAGGCACACTGCACACACATGCACTGTGATGCACACACACACACACACACACACACACACACACACACACACACACACACACACACACACACACACACACACACACACACACACACACACACACACACACACACACACACACACACACACACACACACACGTTGTTGATACTTTTGTGTGACAGTAATAGTGTAGTATGACAAAGTAAGTAAGTAGTAAAAAAAAAAAAACAGAATGTACACACCTCCCATACACGAACAGAAGAAGCATTAAAACGCATATTAAGGTCGATGAGAGCAACACAAGAGCTTCATTTGATCTAAAAAAAAAAAGAGAAAAAAACACTGCAATGCAGCTTCCAACTACAGTCAACTGCCATGCAGTCTCCAGTGGCCTTCCTTCCCACAGGCACTAATCTAACAACCAATTTGAAATGTCAAGTAACAAACGTGAATCCTGTTAATTTGACTTTCAGAGTTATACATAGATACGGTACATGAATACAGGCTTTTATGCCTTTTGAGTTGGCAGCACAATTTGCCATGCATACAGGCCCGGATGTACCGTTGGGCTACATTGTAAAGTATTGTCCGGTATTTTCCACAGCCACTTTCTTTAGTGACCATCTCGGTTACTGTGTTTTCATTATCAGAACATTGTGAAAAAAGGAATTTAACTGTAAAACATCTAGTGGCTCCATTCATTCAGCACCATGGACAGCGCCTATAGTCTAGAACTCTAGATGGAACGGGGGGTTCATTTTTCTTACACATACCCTACCTAAATATGCAAATGAAGAGACAAGAGAAAACAGAATACTGTAACTATTGACATAAACAACCTACAGGGACAAATTAACATGTCTCCATACAATTAGGAAGGAAGGAATTAAAGATTCACAAGATGTGCTTGAATCTTCATAATAACCATTTCTTTAATTCCTTGGGTCCTAATTGTATGTAAACGTGTTCATTTGTCCCTGTAGGTTGTTTATGTCAATAGTTTTTCTCTTGTCTCTACATTTGCATATTTAGGTAGGGTATGTGTAGGAAAGGTTTAAAAATGAACCCCTTGGGACATTATTTTTCTTGTTACCTGGCAGAATCTTAAAATAGACCCTTCAAGGATTAAGAAAAAACAGGTGGCGTTAAAAAATCCACCCTATGCGCGTAAACCCCCCTTTCCATCTAGACTATAGTCTCTGCCTGCCTGCCTCTCTAGTTTCTGGGGGAGCTGGGTTGAAATTGTGCACAAATTGAGTGGCAAAGTGAGTTTAACGTCTAATGTCATATAATGCAATCGGACTTCCCTCCTTTTCTGTTTGGATGTATGGGCTGTCAAGGCCAGAAAGTAGTTTTTTCCACTCAGTAGGCATTCCTGCATAACTTCCGGGTATGATGCTGATGTCACGTGCATACCCTCTATTGTGCATGTTGGCTCACTGGAAACACTCTGCTACACCAGTCACCAGTGGGTCTCAAAATATCCTTGAGTGGGTTCCAAATGGCCCCGTACGTGTATTTAACTCTGAGAGTGTACAAATGGAACTAAATGGACCCATAAATGGACCCTTAATTATGTGTCCATTTGGTACACTTTTTTTACACTCTCAGGGTTATGGGGTTCCTTGAAATTAAAACGTTCGAGAACCACTGTAGTCTAAATGGAACAGAGCCTTAATTAGTACCACCCGCAGTAGGAAGAGTTATTCTGTGTGCCCATTTGCTCTGCTACATCTCAACACAACATTGATCATGTTTATGCATTCTGAATTGAATTATACAGGCCAATAAGACCCTTTTTAAACATGCTAATGAAGTGTGCAGGACAGGACGGCCCTTGTATAAAAGTCACATCATCCATTTTAACTGGCCACCGGGAGTGAGAGAAAAACAATTGAAAAGTTATTATGGAGGGATTTCTGTGAACAAAAGGAACATTGTGTGGCATAATTGTTTAGAGGGCAATGTCTCAGCTTGTCCTTAGTTTGGGAAGATAAACTAAAACTTGTCCATGAAGCACTTCTTTAATTTCACCCCTCCGTGGCTGTGAGCAAAGCAGAGAAGGAGCAGACTATTAAAAAAAAAACTATTTACAATTAACAAACTTCAATGGACTCCTGAGGCTCCAGTCTAGACAATAAAAATAAGAGTGTTTAACTTTAACAGACACAGTGTCATGCTTTATTATTTTATTACAGGGCCTGAAACACCTTCACACTTATTATACAGGTCACACAGGGTGAAATTGGAAGTGAAGACACAAATAAATGAGCAGACAAAATTGGTACTGAATCACTATGAAATTCGTAGCTGGGTACTCTCTTCTGATTGGCTGAAATTGGCAACCCTCCTGAAACCGTATTTTCAGTTTATTGAAGTGCTGGAGAGGCAGGGAGACTCCTGCTACTGAACAAACTCTATAGGAGACTCCTGCTACTGAACAAACTCTATAGCAATGATTACTATCACAATATAGAGCTATTTGAGTTAGATGAACTGGGTATTCTACTATCTCAATAGTGTCATGGTCAGGGGGAGGACGGTACCTCGTCTGTGTTGTAAAGGTAACTATCTCTATAGTGTCATGTGAGGGGGAAGGTACAGTACCTCGTCTGTGTTGTAAATTATCTGGAGACCCGAGCAGATCATCTCCACCAGGTAGAGCAGGAACAGGGACACAGCGTCGATCTGGAGAGCCAAGGAGATCAAGAGAGGGAGACCCAAGGACAGAGCAGGACAGAGATAAAGAGGGTCACAGACAAGTCGGACAGGAGGACAACATTTTGAACCAATTCAATATCTTGCTCATGCAGGTTAATCTAAATGGAGAAGCATGGTTTTTTTGTGTTAATCGTTTTTTCTTAGACCTCAACAAATCGACACAAAATAAATTCTAATATATGTTTTGTTTTTTAATAATTGACAACATCGATTGGTGGGAGTAATCACTTAAGCCCTGCATTTTAGAGCACTTCAATGAACAACTGTTGACGCCTGGTCAAAGTTCACCAATGTTGGAACTAAAACTGAACGTGACACGTCAACTCGCTGGGGCCGGATGCTCCCCTGCTTTGCTCCCATAGAATGGAAGTGAACAGGACAATACTGACGTGAATGCGTGATCGTGCACTCATGCATTGTTTTCCAGCAGGCAAAATGATCGCTACTGTAAGCGTCCAATAAAAACCGTCCATTCCCTTCATGCTATCACACATGGCATCTGGTGAAGAGCACTGTTACGAGCGCTGTGCTGTCAGTGACAATATTGAGAGCCTTGGTAAGAGTTGCATTTCCTCTGGCACAATGGGCCGTTGTTCTGCCTATATAACCTCTGGCACAATGGGCCTTTGTTCTGCCTATTTAACCTCTGGCACAATTGGCCGTTGTTCTGCCTATTTAACCTCTGCCAGTTCACCCAAATAACCCAAAGGAGTGGGTATAAAACGATTATTATTATGTATGTCATGACTTTTGTCATATGGTGACGATAGCTGATCTGCAAGTTCATATTTCACATTGCAAGGTCATGTGAGCTTCCAATTCTGCTATTTTTGCTATCTTTGAACATTTTTGAAATGAATGAAATTTGAATGTGTGGAACTAGACTGCACACATTCCATAATCAGTGTTAAGATGATTGTGGCCTTCAAAGCAACCAAAGGTATGGCACCACCATATCTTGCAAGTCTAATCGGACCCTCCTAGCCTCGACGACATTACAGTCTTATGTAAATTGGATAGAATTTTATGTAGACATAGCACTCTATAGAGTATAGAGATATTCCACTGTTAAACGGATGCTAGATTATTAGCTTACGTATGATTCTTAATATTATTTTTGTATGTATTTGATATAGTATTGGTATAGTATTACTATGTATTGTCCTTGCTTAATGTAAATCGCTCTGGATTAAGAGCGTCTGCTAAATGCCTAAATAGTAAATTGTAATTGTAATGCTGTTTTAGGAACAACACCAAATATCCCATAAGCACTGGAATGGAATGACCTGATAGTTAACTGATGTGCTCCTTGTCCTCTGCTGGGTCCAGAGGTACTAAAAGGGGACCGGACAATACATTCTATGGAATAACAGAACAACCATAAGCAATTACTGTGGGATAACATGCTTTCAAGAGTGTACTTATTGGCTTATTTTGAACATTGTGAAGTCCAATTTTCACAGAAGGAGCCAGATATCTGAGTGTTTGTGTGTCCATCAGTCCACGGCAATCTCGCAAAACCGCTCCAGGGACGTAAAACTCATGTTGGGGTGAGAGCCGCATTGGACGAGAGGTGACTTGATGAGGGCCGCAATGATGCCACCGATCACAGATGGCATGCATGCTCACGCACGTTTACATACACAGCTGGCACTTGGCTTTGTTTTTCTTCCTGTTGTCTCAGTCACTGCCTATATAGCTACAGTATAACTTTACAAATTGTGTTTATAACCTTTCTACCTCCCCCTTGCCCACCCTTTTTCTCCTTTCTGGAAACAACAAAAACGATGGAGCGCACACAAAGAAACAAATTTCACACACTGTTGCACACCTGTAAAGCTGTGATAGCATCAATGAAGAGGATTCTGATTGCTTGCATTGATTGCTTGCTTGCTTATTGTATTATTTCATGTATGAATTCAATCAGTGCATTGTTGATGTTCATTCACCTGCAGGTGGTTGTAGTCTGCGCAGGAGGGAACCTCATCTCCTGTGTCCACATTGAACACAGAGTGGAGACACTTAGACGGACTGGGATCCTGTTTAAACTGCTCCACCTGCCAGAGAGACACATAGAGAGAGAGCGAATCTGTGTTAACAATTCAACCAAGGAAGCAGTTTTGCACGCACAAAAAACTTTGACTGGATGAACTATTTTCTGCAACTGCAGCAGGGGAATTAGAGCCACCTTCTAGGTCAGTGGTTTTCAACCAGTGGTCCTTGAGGGGGTTCCAGGTGGTCCCCAACTAAATGATGGAGTTGGTAACAAAGTATTGACCCTTAAAGGACTTTAACTCTTGAGTGTAAATTGAAAACAAACAAAAATTGTGTGATTGGTCTAATTATGCACTGATTATGTCATGTGTTCTGCAGTACTTGCTGTGCAATGGTGCGATACAAAAGTAGTGAAAATAGCAGAACTACGATCTCTGCTATTTTCACTATTTTGTAAAAAACATTATCGTTCATTATTGTGATCGAGGCAAAAGTTTGAAATAATCGTGACATTAATTTGAAGTTATCATTGCTCAGCCCAACCCCGTACCCCCTCCCAGTCTCCCATTTCATATGCACCCCCCCCCCCCCCCCCCCCCTGCTTTTTGGAGACCCCCGCTCTGTCCCAGTTTCAAACACACTGCTCCAGTTCCATCGGTCCCACCGCTGGGACACGTGCACGCTCGCTCCTGCTGTGCACTTTTGGCTGGAACCGCAGAGAGAGATGCACATGGAGACAATGGAAGTGCTAACAAACAGCCGCACTGTGCTACTTTAGTCTTGTGGTTTTTAAGCGCTTTCAGCACTTAAGGCACATCATCATACATCATTTACATAGTAAACCTCTCTTGGGGTTCATCCTGGTGGAAATAGGGATACCGGATAAATAAGGCTGTAGTGGCACGCCGTCTAGTTTTTTACCACTTTGTCGAGTAAGTTTAACAAAACATGGACGAGAAGACAAAATAACTCTTCCGTAAAGGATTTTACTTAGAAAACTCAAACATTTACAGTGCCAAACCGCATGGCCCAAAAATACTGTGTTGCTTCCTCTAAACTAAATGACTGTGACATCATCATATTCATATACAGTACATAGGACTATGTCTAAGAATTTTAAACATCAAACACATTATCAATTATACCTTAAATCAATCAACCGTTGCTGTGCTCGAATGTCCTGCCATCTGTGTGATTAGCACAAATAGCTTAAGCTGAAACAATGTAAACATGGACTTCTCATGGTTGAAGTAATGATTCAACGACTGGTTGCAAATTGTCGGGTTGAACTTTATTTAAAAATCTGTAAGCCTCGGACAAAGCCAACAGCCGAGTTGACAAATCATGACAATAAACATTTTTTTGGGGCCGAACAAATAATTAGAAATAAGTGTTGTACCCTGCCCTTTTTAATTTTTTCCTAATTATTTGTTGGGCCCCAAAAAATCGTTTATTGACATGATTTGTCAACTAAATTATTTCCTGGTGCCCTCGTCGTTCTGGGGGGGCGGGACTGCGACGTTCCATGTTTGGTTTGATTCATCCAGCTTCAACCGACAGCAACATTATGGGGGAAATGACAATAAATATACAAGCTTACACTCCCGGAGTTAAATTAACACTGTAAATAAACACTGCAAGGGTCACCCTAAATCTCTAAAACTGTAACTTTTCAGGATTCAAATCCTTTTTTTGTTGTTGCAAAAGTAGCAAAAAATTATGTAGCAAAACCCACTGATTCGCGTCACATTTTGAGCTTGCAGATCTGCTACTTTTGATACTTTTGTATGATCGACAAATGTAAAAAAAGAAAAAAAACTAAAAGTTAAAATATGGAGATAGGAAGTTTCGGCCCGACAGAAACTATAATGTGGTATGTGCCTGCAATGAAAACCAGCCCCTGAATTGGTATTTGAGTTTACTCCTGAGTCCCGAGGTGACATGATCTCACCGAGTGTGAGGTCCTGCTCAATCTCCCTGGGCACTAGGCTGCATCCTCTGTATCTATGTGCTGCTATTTTTGTATCTGCTGCAAATGTTTCTCTACTCGCAGAAGAAGTCTGCCTCATTGTATTACTATTTTAACCATGCAGCCTATGAATATTTTTGACATTGCTCATATAACTATTATTATTGATTCTGTGACTTCTTCTTGAAATAGGAAATTGTTTGGGAGATTGAACGAGAGAAAAAAATCTTCCCACATAGACTATAGACCTGTGATCTGAATTTTGAAAAGAGCACATATAGCGCTTTTTACTCTATAGTAAACCAAATGGATAATGAAATGACTATCAATTGACATCACCCAGTCTTGCTCTACTGTATGTTGTATAAGAGTGTTTGTTCAGTAACAAGGGTCTACCTGTCTCTCCAATTCTTTAATAAATGAAAAGGCATGGATACCAATTGTATCCAATCAGGAGAGAGAACTGGCACAGGATACATGAGTGAAATTGGAAGTGATGACACAAATAAATCAGAACTGGAACACAATAAAATTTAAACTGATAAATCGGCACTCTCTCCTTATTGGATACAATTGGCAACCGACCTGCAAATGCATGGTGTGTTTATTGAAGAACTGGAGAGACAGGGAGACCCGTGTTAGTGAACAAACACTCTATAGCAATGATTACTATTGATGGATCTAACCCATGGATTCTCCAGGAAGCAGTGCCCTGTAGGCCAGGTGTAGCTAATCAGTTAATGTTAAACCTGAGTAATCGCTGCGCCCCGGGCACCCCGGGCACACGGATTCGGCAATACAAACACAATTGGCCCGTGTTCGGGGAGGGAAGCTGGGCGGGGAGGGTGGTATTTGTCACTGCACCTACAGGCTATGGGATGGGGTGGCACCCGTCAGCAGGGAGTGTTGGGCGGGAAGAGTAGGATGAAGGCATATCCTCCTGGTGGGGGCTCCTCACTGGTAGATGACCAGTCAGTAGGATACAACAGCAGTGACAACACAAACACGTGTGTGTGTGTGTGTGTGTGTGTGTGTGTGTGTGTGTGTGTGTGTGTGTGTGTGTGTGTGTGTTTGTCTAATGGGGGGGATGCATGTTCTCTGGAATTAAGTTAGGTGTCTAATCTAAAAGAAATACATGTTCTCTATAAGTGACAGAGACAGCGGTCTTAACGGGGTGCTGCTCAGTCTAATTAACTGTGTAAATGCTGCCTTGTAATTAAGACACGCTAAAGCTCTCCCCTAAATTAGGTTGTCAAGGTCGACGTGAAATGAAACATAATAGCCATGAAAGGCATACATGTACACATGCTTTGTTCAAACACACAGCAGGACCACAATGTATTGTATGAAAAAACACAGAGAGCGAGAGAGAGACGCTTGCAAATGAACCAAGTTGGTACCTGTATAATACATAAGAGGGGCAAGCCTACTTACATGCACGTGTGTGTCACACACTGACAATAGCAGATCTATACTGTACAAGCTCACAGCAACATGTGAGCTTGTAGATCTGTGTGTGTAGCAGTAGTGGCTCAGAGCCTCTGCCTGATGACCTAAAACCCTAATATCTCCCCTGGGCTAGGGGGGATTCCCTTTAGTCTATTGGATAAGATGTTGGCCTTCCACGTGGGAGATCCGGGTTTGAATCCCAGGCGTTACAAGCCATACATAATCACAATATATATTATTTTCATAATTGTCATGATCGTTTCCATGTTGAAACCTTTTCATACAAATATGTCAGTATGTAGGTATGTCAGTCATTTCTTTATGTTGCCAGACAGAATTCATTCATTCTGTTCATTCATAAGTTTCAATACCAAAAAATACACTTAAATCATTCAGTAATCACAATTACTTGAGTGATGAGTCAACTTGAGTAAAATGTCACGACGGCGACAGCCCTAGTCAAGGTTTAGTAGCGGGTGTAACGATACATTTTAACAGCGATGCGATTTGTGTCATGATACACATACGATACAAAGTCAAATGATACGATATGTTGGTGTTTACATAATGATATAGTTTGAGTTTTGAAATAAAAATATGGTGTAGTTACTATATCATTACACCCCTAAGGGTTAGTCCAAACTCACCTTGTCAGCTTGTCTCATGTAGCAGTAGAGGATTCCTCTCATGCACTTGATGGCAGAGTGCTCCAGCTCGTGCGTGCGCCCCATGTCATCATCAATGCGCCTGCACAGCAACGGGGGGGGGGGGGGGGGGGGGAGGAACAACACAACACACGCTGTGAGTTAGTTATTTCTGTTCATGGGAATACATTTAAAATAATAAAATATCATTATATCATATATATATAATATATATATTATATCATCATCACTGCAAAGACAAAACGGAAGCGGAGAGTACGTAGGTGGTGTATACCCTTTACTGGATTCCTTTGCATAGACATTGTAGGAGGCAACATACTGGCTCAAGAGACTGCTTGCTCCTTAATGGCCAGGGAGATGAAATGCATTTTAAGTTGAAATGATATACAGTGCTTTAAACAACAACCTTCCACATCACAACCAAACTCAAGCAGAGGACACAGCACACAGCTTTTCATCTGTCATCAAAGAGCTGTTTTCAAAGTGCTCCATGGGGCATTCATTATTGCTTGTACGCACTCTCATTATCGCACATTCGTACAGTACCTCAAGAAGAAACGCATATCTTTATAATGACACACTTTCATCATTTATTTCCACGAATACAAAATTACAAGGTAATTGTACCGTTTGCTGATAGGTCTTGACACAGAGTTTCTCATAACTTTAAAGAATTGAGAATTCAGTGAGACTCACTATGTTTGACTCTGTAGTAACCACATGAACCCTAGTGTCAACATTCAGCAAAAATAGCAGATCTACAAGCTAGCTAAGAGGCCTAAAATAGACCCGCAGGGAACTCCAGTCAGAAGAAGTACAGTATAATAGGGTTTAAGTTGTAAAATCTTTCCTATTGTTTTTAATAAAAAACAACAACAATGGGAACAGCCAATGGGGTAGCAGGAGACAGAGTGCCCTTGAGATTAGAGGAGTTTTTTGAGACTGAGAGGTTGCCCGATCCATTCCCCGGACAGGCAGCAAACATCCTAACCCTACACCCTACACTGCTGAAGTGAGAAAAAAACCTATTCAGTAAAAAATCTGTTGAGGCTTATGGTAAACGTGCACACTCACACGCACACGCACACACACACACACACTTCAATAATTACACGGTTGCGTGAAATAAAGTATTAATTTATTAATGAAAATCTGACCTTTACAAGTGATACACTCACCGAAAATGAACAAAGGGCCAGCCCCTACCAGGTACATTGTTGAGACTTATTTTTCAAAATCACTACTGTCCAAATCTATGCCAGACGTTAAAATGTGAAAAACAAAGAATAAGAAAAATTTGATTATGAAAGAGTATCCTCTGCTTTAGCCCCGTCAACCACACCCCCAGGCTAGAGGGTCTGTTCTTATCTTTGTTCCTCTGCCTGGACCAGTTTTCTCAAGGGCCCGCTGTCACTGCGTTGCCGTTATCGCTCAGCCTTGCCCTCTTCTCCTCTCCTCAGCCATCTGCGTTCTGCTCTCCTGAGCTGTGCCAGATGGCTGGCAGCCATACTGTACCTGCTCCTCTAGCAGACCGCTGCCTGTTGGCGTTCTGTCAGTAAAGCTTCCTGCCGGCCCCATCTTCTTATGCAGACTGCTGTGGGATCTTCTTATACAGTGGTTCTCAACACATTACATGTCAAGGTCCATCATTTATTCAGCATTTGAGCCACGGACCACCATTTGATGAGATTTAGCCTCTCAGATCCAAAACTAAAGGATATTTTGTTGTAGTTGGATAAGATTTTTTGTGCACAATTCCATGCTGTATTGATGTGGTATCATAGGAGAGATAACATACAAATGTTAATCAAAATAAGAATTGGAATACAATAATTAGTTCTTGTAAGTAGCCATGGTGCAGGTGTTTAACAATAATTTAACTCTTGAGAGTGGAAAATAAAATGAAACATTTGGTTTAATTTTACGCTCTCAAGAGTTGAAGAACTCTCCATGATTTAGCTGGAGAGTGGGACCACCTGGAACCCCTCAGGGACAACTGGTGATAAGGGACAATTCTGCATTTCAAGGGACAGTTGGCAACCTAGTGGTTATCACTCTTATCACTCAGCATGCCCTCTCCTTTAACGTGGCTAGCCACAAATCAATTCCACTCACGCTCTTCAGCGTCAGATGGTTGCCATGTCGGAGGCCTCTTACAAGTGGTTCCAGGGACAGGGGCCTCGGTGTCTGGCTGAACAACACAAGCTTGGTATTAGAGGTGTAGAGGCTTTGCACATATTTTCCATGAATGCCTACAGCAGCTGACATGCTGTATGTTACAACACAAAACTGACAGTTACTAGGCCTACACGCTTTCTCAAAACAATGAGACAAAAACAAAATAAAGTCAAGTATCAAACGTTACCAACCACTTTCAGCCTGGCGCCCACATTTTGGGCATGTCATTATAGGGTATTATAAAAAAAACTGTGATGTGCAGTCACTGTGATGTGACTGCACATCACAGTGCAATTCATTGTTTACTTGCATATAGGCTATTTTCATTATTTTATGACAAAGTACATAAGTAGAAAATGTAGAATTTAGGCATCTCTTATCCAGAGCAACTTACAATAGATAGAATAGAACAGAATAAACACATACACATAGAATGCAGAAAGGTGGTGTAGTGCCTCAGTAAACTAGGAGCATAAGTAAACAGATAACCTAAACAATATACTATCTGAATTACACTGTGGTTAAGAAAAAACAGGAGACCAAAAACATAACAAACTAGAAAAAGTTCCCTTCTGGGCACAGGTCTCCACCAGGAGGATAGGAATGTTTAGGAGTAATATAAACATGTTTTTTGTTTGTTTGTTCCAATCTTTGCCAATCAGGATGGAATATGGGAAATGGTGCAGATCCGTGTTGATCGCACGCATGCACAATCCACCTGTTGGTGGCGCTATAACAGGCCAATGTGAAATGGGTGGGCTATATTCCTCAGCCTAGTAGGAAAGTGCGTGAAAGATTTCACGTCAAATTGCACGCTACGTTCATGATTTGAGGCTTTTTGTTCAAAACAGGCCAATCCTGCAAAATTTGAAAGCCAATGTTAGCCAATTAGGATGGAATATGAAATATCAGACACATCCGTCTTGAGCACATGCCTATGGAGATACTGTGTAACGATTTGCGGGATTTTTGGACAAAATCCGGAGGAGTAATATCCAAAAATGTGTTTTACAAAAGTCGGCCTCCTGGTGGCGCTCTAAAAGCCAGATGTGAACTAGAGAGACTGTGTACCAATTTGCGCGATGTTTGGACAAAATCTGTAGGTGTACTGTGCAAAAACTTGTTTTGCACAAAGCGGCCTCCTGGTGGCGCTATAACAGGCCGTTCTGGACATTTTGGGGCAGAGGTTCATCGTTGGCATCCAGGGAGTGTGTGTGCAAAATTTGGCATCGACCGGGTTGTTTTGAACAAAGCGGCCTCCTGGTGGCGCTATAACAGGCCGTTCTGGAAATTTTGGGGCAGAGGTTCATCGTTGGCATCCAGGGAGTGTGTGGCAAAATTTGGCATCGACCGGGTTAACGGTGCCGGAGATTAGCTGCTCACGGACACACGGACGGACGGACGGACGGACGGACGGACGGACGGACGGAGTGCAAAACATACTCTCCCCCCATGCCTTCGGCCTGGTGGAGACAATTATGCATGAATGAATGAAACATCCAAATTAATTACATTTGTTTTTCTTACCTGATCCACTGCCGAATTGCCGATCCATCTCCAGATTGTTTAACAAGCTGCTCATAGAGAGTGGTTCTGTCTGATCCATCCAGAAGGAGTCACTGTGGTGCAGTGACAAAGTGCAGAGTCCCCTGACGGCTTCTCACCCACACCGACCAACCGTGTTGGTTGGAGCGCCCGTCCAAAAGCCTGACGCACCCTAGACAGAACCGAGGCCCAGTGGTGGTGGGTAGTGATTTAACCCTGCAACTCATTTCCCCCCCAAGAAACTAGTTTGTTCTCAGCGTGTTGCTAACACAGTTTCTGAGAGATGGAATCAAGGACACTTAATGAAAAGTGCCTGTTCGGTGATTTGAAACAATGGCCCACTGTGTTTTCATCAAACTACACAGGCACAGGCTGGCTCCGTGTTCCTTTGTGTGTGCATGTGCGAGCATGTGTATGTGTGCTGTACCTCTGTGTAATGTATAAGTGTTTCACAACCTGTGGGCAGGATATTGCAATATATAGGCACAAATTATAATAAATAAATTAAGATTTTAATGATAAAATTAAATAACATTAAAGGTTGTTTTTGATCAAAGCCGGAACACAATTGATTAATTGATCATTAACCCATTTAGGCCTGAAGTCTTCTGAAAGAATATATATTCAAAGATTTGTGCCTCATTTTCACAATAGCAGACCTAGAAGCTCGTAGCTATGAGCTGCTATTTTTCAATAGCTAACACCAAAAGGGGTTCCCGCCCAAAATGGGTAAAAAAATGTTTTACCACCTATCGGACCGCTTACCACGGCAGGCATGTTAAGTCTTCTATGAGTTACACCATTGAATTATTGTTATTTACACGAGTAGTGGTTTATTTTCCATATATTGTTGTTCAATGGACACACTGCACAATGCACTCTATTTTGTTACTATAAAGTTCATTACAGACCTGTAACAAACCGGACCATGGTTCACTTGGAAGCGGACCAAGTTTGGACTTTTCCGGGCCGACTATGGTCCACTTGATTCAAAGTGTGTCCCTTATCAGTTCAATACTCTTCCAAATAATTACATATTAAGTAATAAGCCAATAAGGTAGGCTGATGCGTCTGTGTCCTACATATACCTCTACTGTGTGGAGAAAATGGCATTATGTGACCCTTCAGTGTATTTCAAATCCCTTCCCAAATGTGGTATAACTAAAAACTATTAACTAATATTGTTCCAGCTGTTCTACATACTGTACACTAACAGCACTGAAAACCAGGTGAACACATAATTGATTGAGTCTTTTAACCTTTGCTTTTATGAAATATCCGAGACCATTAGGGTTTTATGGAAGATGCTTTAGAACATATTGCTAGCTTGACCTCTTCCAGAGATTAAAATAGGATGCCGTTTGCAACCCAAAACGCAGTTTAGAGTTAAGGGACGCAATAAAACAACGACCTCTGCATCCACGGGATGCACTACTGTACTTTATTTTGTTAGCTTGTGTTATAATAATAATTTCTTCTTCTGTTTTCTACATGAATATAACCTGAAATGAAATGGGAGTTGTTAAAATGCTGCAATTTGTAAAAATGGCAAAATATGACTCCTACCGTGGTTGAAGTGGGACTCATGTCCATGGGACTCATCTAAAAGACCATACCTGCATCCTGGGACTCATTACATTGAAAACCTATTTACATCACTGCTCTTCAAATGTTCTAATTCTATGGAATCCAAATAAGTGAAATCAGTCGTGGCGACTGAGAACTTTACTCCATGTGTGCATATTGTACACTCACCTGTAGGCCAGGGCCAAAGCCCAGGCCCCAGCAGCGCAGTACAGACAGAACTTTACTCCATGTGTGCATATTGTACACTCACCTGTAGGCCAGGGCCAAAGCCCAGGCCCCAGCAGCGCAGTACAGACAGAACTTTACTCCATGTGTGCATATTGTACACTCACCTGTAGGCCAGGGCCAAAGCCCAGGCCCCAGCAGCGCAGTACAGACAGAACTTTACTCCATGTGTGCACATTGTACACTCACCTGTAGGCCAGGGCCAAAGCCCAGGCCCCAGCAGCGCAGTACAGACAGTCCCTGACCTTGGCCTCCTTGCAGGACGTGTGGGTCTTGACAGGGAACAGGCCGGTGGTGGGGCTCTGGTAGTTCAGAATGGTGGTCTTCACTATAGAGAGAGCAGAGACAGAAGGTACTGTGAAAAAGAAAATACTTAAAAAAATATAAAAGGTGCTGTGTCCACACAAACATCCCCCCCCCTTCATTCACTGTTTCAAATCATCATAGGCTACATCAGCATCTAATTTAATAGTTGTAAAGTTGTACCCAACACATGGCAAGAAACCCAAAGCCACAACAGCTACGTCGCTATTGCAACACCCAAAACACCATCTTACACACTACACCCACACACACTCACACGGCAGTGACGTCACACACTTACCTTCGCAGTGTTGCAACGCTATCTCCTCATATCGCGCCGAACGGCAAAACTCGACACCACCCGCCAAACACTGGCACTGGCACTGCCACCAAAAATGCCTCCCGTCCACACTCACGCCGCCAATGCATTTGTTTACTACAAACATTATCGCCCGAAGCACCCACACCCCCGGAACACTGTTGCCCTTTCACCACGCTAAATTCGCCAGGTCTATGCAAGTGAGCACAAATTACATGTGAGAAAATTCATTCACAAGCCCACAAATGCCATTCAAATGCCATTCAACACACACTACGACTCGCTTACAATTCGCGAACCTGGCAACTACTACTCCGTCTTTTCATTGGCTACTAGCTCTGCCTCTCAGCCAGTGCTGCTCTGACCTCCGAGTCTCCATGACAGTCCTGTCCACTGTCCGGACTCCGCAGCCCGCAGGAGAAAAATACAAGGAAGGAGAGGAATTTTCGCCTCACGATTTTGCTTATTCCTTCTAAATCTCTGTATATTAAATATCGCTCTCTCAGCGAATCTCTTAGTTACATAAATATTGTTCTTTGACAGATTTTGGTTTGTTCCAAACTATTACAATTACGCCGTTCGAATTCGCCATTTCGCCTGCCAGCCATACTGCCGAGTACATTTCATTGCGCACACACACACGCACGCCTGGAAGCCACGATCTCTCTCTCTCTCTCTCTCTCTCTCGCCGCGCGCGCACGCACGCACGCACGCACACACACACACACACACACACACACACACACACACACACACACACACACACACACACACACACACACACACACACACACACACACACACACACACACACACACACACACACACACACACACACACACACACACACACACACACACACACACACACACACACACACACACACACACACACACACACACACACACACACACACACACACACACACACACACAGGAATAGCCGTGCAGCCTATACACGGCGGCAGCGAGACAGGACGTTATAATCTTGAGTTTCATTAAATAACTGTCTTTCTCACACAACATTATTCAAGTGAAATGCATAACGCCAATATTGGGCTAATATAGGCTACCAATATGTGGGTAGCCTACAGGGATTTAACCACGGAATGAATATATATATAATATAATCATCTATACCAGGGAACCATAGAGTATATACTCTAAGGTAGCAACACAATGCTGCGTGCGCTGCGTGCGTGCGGTATCGCACGTAGCAACACAATGCTGCTTCGTAGCAACACACACACATCAATGCTGCGGGCGCTGCGTGCGTGCGGTATCGCACGTGTGTGTGTGTAGTCGCACGTGTGTGTCGTTCTCCTCTCATAGTGGTATGTGGACTGTGGTAGTCGTCGCTAAACCACGCGACAATCATTATTATGCATCTTGAACAACACTGGGATTATTTATGGACCTGCAGCAGTAGGTGAGTAATTACTTTTATCTATGTTGGACGTTTGTGTTGCTGCATCATGAGCTTGGAGATCTGCTGTGTTGCTGCATCATGAGCTTGGAGATCTGCTATTTTCAACTGTAAATTAAATTTTGATGTCAATTCTGTGTGTGTGTGTGTGTGTGTGTGTGTGTGAGAAACAGAATATGTTACATGATTATGCATTGTGAGATGGTAGATCTGCTATTTTCAACTGTACTGTACTTCAAGTGCAATTTGTTGCCAATACTGTGTGTGTGTGTGTGTGTGTGTGTGTGTGTGTGTGAGGCCAGAGAACTATAAGACAAACGCACATGGCATGGGAAATAGAGGGGGGGGAATGGAAATGGTAGGGTTTTTATTTTTGGTATTTGACTTAGCTACTGATGATTGTACGCAACAACAAGTATTGCATTGTGTGTTTGAGCTGACAGGCCCTTTTTGATGTCAATCAATCAAGTCATCTCAGGTCATCTCAAGCGGCAGATGCAAAAATCGTTTTTTATATTAAAATTATATATATTTTTAGGGCCATGTCATGTGGTCTAACTGCAAAGCCTTTGTGATCTATACTGGTAGATCCTGATCTACCTTTTGGGCACCGCTTAACGTCAGATCAGCGGTTTTGTCGGCCAGCGCCAAAAATGCTCCCTGACAGCATAATCGGAGGAAATACCGGGCAGTGTGTATGAGCCATAACGTGTTGACTACACTACACTACACTAATAAGGACACATAATAACTAATAACCCATCCGTTACTACATGTGGAGTCAACTCCCGCAATTTCCTTCTTCCCATAGCGCGCGGCAAAGTAACTCTGGGATGAGCGGCCGCAAAGCGGCCGCGAAATTCTAGTTTCTTAAAGTGGGTGCCGTGACACAATTCCAAGGGTGCTGCCAAATAATTGGATAATTGGAATTCCACTTAGACCCTCTATATACTAAAACAGACCAGAGTGACACTGCACGGCGGTGTGTTATTTTTCGATCCACACCAAATCTCTAGCATTTGGAGATTCTGAGGTTCAAGTAGCTCAATGTCAAGTAGTTATTTGAAATCTATCCTAATGCAAACGGATCTTCTCGTGACATACTGTAGCTTAGTGGGGAAGAGTAATGGTAATGTGACAAAGGTGCTGTAAAGTAACAGTGACATTAAGGGGTGCTGTGAATGAAAAACTAAATTGCAGGGCCTTGAGCCAAATGTTTGATTACCACTGCCACAGGCTACATAATTGATTTTAACGGGCCTTAGCCCTAATCAGCCCAATGCTGTAGTTGAGGCCTTATCCAACAAGTCCCGAGTTTAGAAAACTTTGCAATGATGAATGCCAGGCGATTATGTGTTTATTATGCCATACTCATAGCCTCATTTATTCACAATGTTACGATTTATTCACAAAGTTAACTTTGGTGTCCGTTGATGAGGATCTGCCTAGGGCGACCCGGTAGATCAAAACGTACTTCACATTGTGAGCTATGAGCTATGAACATCTTGAACAAAATATGTTCCGATGGGGGTCTGTATCCATATCAGTGATGATCACAATATTCACAACTTTTGTGCAACACTCTTGTATGATGAAGTAGGGCATCCATTACAAAAAATGAAAAAGCATATTATATATACATAGTTGAAAAATGGAGAAACAAGTTTTCTGCCCAACAACCACTGCAGCTCAATAAGTGCTATAGTGGTCTCTGTTACATCAAGTTTAAAACTTTATTCTCAGGCCTGCAGGCTGCAGGATACATCTATGAATTCCTATATTTTGGTATCTGTGTCTTTGTTTAAACACCATTTTCTGTGCGTAAGTGAAATAGCTAACACAGCAAAATGTTATTTTGTGCCCCAATCTGAGAAATGTTTATTCAATCGGGACAGGCCCCGTTCAATCAAGTGTAGGGTTCAAGTGGTTAAAGGGATAGTTCACCCAAAGTATGGTGTACTTTCTATCAGTTACACACCCCATGAAGCCTTGAATTCATGGAGACTTATTTGTTTTTGTCACATTCCTAAGCCAATCATTTGATGACCAGCAGAGGAGACTCAATGGAGACTCTTTGAGTCTCCTACCGGAGACATGGCACCACAGATGGATTGTCGACGTACGAAGCCTAGTGGCGCGCTTTGACACACTTTACCAGTTTTAAAGCCATGCTGTCAAGAGCGCCTGCCTGGTTGTCAAGATTTGTAGAACTCACACAGTGATACAATACATAACCATGGTAAATGGTGCATTAATATCAGTGCCTTCTTTATGAATACGATGTGCCTTACATTCACCCATTCGTTCATTCATTGACAGAACACACATTCACAAACTGATGGCAGAGGAAACCATGCTGGGCACCAACATGCTCATCGGGAGCAGTTAAGGGCTCAGTGTCTTGCTCAAGTACATTTCGACACTAACCCATGGGAAGACGGGAATCAAATTGGAAATCCTCCAATTCCCAAGTGGCCGTTCTCTCAGTGCCACTGTCACCCCAGCATGGTTTGCATTATTTGTCAACCGAAAAAGCTATTTTCTGCAAACGATTTCCCCAGGATATGGATGTTGCATGGGTTTTAAGTGAAAGTAGACTCTTCGCTTCCCCTACTAAATACGATAACATAGGGACCCTGTGGGAATTAAGAGTCTGGAAACATAGGACTCTGTGTACATAAAAAACTGAAAATAAAGGAACCAGGGAACATATGCCACTGTAACATTCAATTGCATATAAACACATAGACACATCAGTTTAGCGGGCATATACAGTAATATACAGTACCGGTAATATACAGGTGTGATGGTACAATTCGGGACCGGAGTTTGTTGGAAAGTTTAACGGGAGTTTCCTGTAATATACACATCCGTATGCCATGCTTTTTGCGCAGTGATTAAGGGTTCTTTATCTTTTAGTGAGTCCTTTGTTCGTTTTCCTTGACACCACCTGGCTACACAAAAAAAGGAGAGTTCCTCTCTGGTAGGTACTCGCCTGCCTGGCACCCCACATAAGCTACTGAGGAAACCGTTACAGTGCCTAGCCGGATGTGTATCGGGCCGGCTGGCACATCCGTCTGATGTATTTCCCCCCGGATACAATATGTTTCAACCAATCACAACACTTGTTTCATTCACAGAGAATGTAAACAGATTTGTAAAGTGTCAACATAATTTCCTTGAGCGATAATTCCGCCCAAATCCTGCTACTTCTGGTAAACCACTCAACCGGCTAGGTCTTGCCCAGCGTGTCAAGGTGGTGGACAGAGAGCAAATACATCTAATGTTGAATCTGCTGTGATAAATCAACACAATTTCTATTCGAAACGAGGTCCATCTTTTCACTGCAAACAACTGCATCAACCTGTATGGAGGAGGCGTCAGCTATATGAATAGTTTGGTGTGCAATATTCGTGTCGTTTCAATCTATCACGCCTCTGGTGTGTTAAGACCTTTATGTTTACTGGGATGACGGATGCTATTAACTGCGGTAAGCAGACAAGCTCAACTAAGAGGCAGCGAGTTCGTTTGAGTTCATGTTTCGCACTGTCAGGAAGGAAGGAAAAAATAAAGTGATAAAAAACCTTAATGTGAATTCTGATTCTGGCTCTTAAGTTAATGTATGCACTATGCAGAGAGGGCCTGGGGGTACATTATTTATCTCCCCCAACCAATACCCGCGCACGCGCACAGACGCACACACACCTCTACTGAGGTCCTCCCACTGATGAGTAATCTGTCTGAACTGAGCACTTCATTTGTCAAAAGCACATTATACCAGTCTAATGAAGAGGCCATCCATTTTGTACCAATACTTATTACGGCGGAAAACAAAGGAAACAAGAGATTGAGAGAGAGAGAGGGACAGAGAGATAGTGTGTGTGTGTGTGTGTGTGTGTGTGTGTGTGTCGAGGGGCGGGTCAAATGGTTGAAAGAGGCAGTGTCATAGGTTGTGAGACAAAGAACGGAGATAATTAAGAATTAATAAACCTGTCAGCTGGTCCCCCCAGGTACCGTTGAGTGGCCACACGTGCAGTCTGCGCACACACACACACACACACACACACACACACACACACACACACACACACACACACACACACACACACACACACACACACACACACACACTACGGAGAGCAAAGGGTTATCCTTTGACTTGTATTCCTTAACCCTTAGATTAAAATGTGTGTCTTATCTTAAAACATCTATAACCCAATCAAAACAACCACAACCCGTCAAAATACATCAAATGACCCCATTTCATCAACTCCAACAAGGAAACATTGCATTTATTTTGAGGCGACATCTGGTTTTCTAACAATAGATGGTTAATAAGATGCATACATGATTTTTACACACAAGCAATTACTCATCATGAATACGTTCCATTTATACCAGTCCTGAACCGCACTGCTTATAACCCAAATTGTACCCCTCCCCCCTTCTGACACCAACACAAACAAAATGGTCTGCTCAACCTATATTTAATTAATACACAGACATTAGTGCTCATCTTGGAGTTTAGGTAGTACACATGCACGCACGCACGCACGCATGCACACACGCACAATCCCTCAGGCTCCGGTGGGCATGTTTCATATGTTCACCAGTAATAGGACAGTGCCTTTGGGTGTAGGATAATTTTGGCTACAGCTAAATTAGTGCCGTTATGTGAAAGCTTTTGCCATGTTTGACATCATCATGTTCAATAAAAAATGGGACGTTCCCCCTGAATAAGAATAAGGCTTCACAACCTCAGACCCACATTTTCTTGCACCTATGGGGGCTTGGACTGAAATGCACAAGGACATGCACATTGGGTCCGTGGACTGGAGTGCCAACACACGCATGCATGCACGCACACATGCACGCATGCATGGATGCATGCACATCTTCCCCACCCTGCCCATTAGCACCGGGGCCCCCCAGGGTTGCATGCTTAGCCCACTTCTCTACACACTCTTCACACACGACTGTTGCTCCTCCTCTACATCTAACCTTATAGTTAAATTTGCAGATGACACAACAGTACTTGGCCTCATCACAGGACAAGATGAGACCTTATACAGGAGTGAGGTCGAGGGATTGGTGGCATGGTGCGGCAATCACAACTTAGCTGGAAATGAGGAGGTGGAGAGGGTTTCGAACTTTAAGTTTCTGGGCGTGACTGTGGCCGAGAACCTGTCCTGGAGGACCAACATCACCTCTGCCATGGGGAAGGCACAGCAACGCCTTTTCTTTTTAAGGAAACTTAAATGGGCAAGACTCAAGCTCTGTTGATCAACTTCTACCACTGTGCAGTAGAGACTCCAGAGTGTGCTCACCTATGGGCTACTGGTGTGGTTTTACAGCTGCACCATGTGGTCAAGGCTGCAGGGAGGATCATTGGGACCAGTCAGTCTCCCAGAGATCTCCACAGTCTTCACCTCCCGCTGCCTACGCCGCACAAATAACATACTACAGGACCAGTTCCACCCAGCACACCATCTTTTCCAACGTCTGCCTTCTGGTAGGCGATATCGATCTATCCGGTCCAGAAACAACAGACTGACCAACAGCCTTTATCCACAGGCTGTCAGGCTGCTGAATGAACAACCTGCCCCCCGCTCCCCAAGCCTCCTCTATAGTATTAAAAGGGTACTGAAAATAGACTTTGCATTGAACTTTGGACTATGCATTGAACTTTGGACTATGCATTGAACTTTGGACTATGCATTGCTGAACTATTATAACTTTGCACTATTACTGTACATTGCACTATAGCACAAGCTCTTTGGGTTATTGTACACAGTATGGTTATTTATTTGTATGCCAGTGGTTAAGCTCTGAACTTTCGTTGTTTCGTGCAAGCAATGACAATAAAAATCTATCTATCCATCTATCTATCTATCTATCTATCTACCTATCTACCTATCTCATCATCATGCAGCACTGCATAATTTCGGAAAGCCTGTCAAACCCCGACGTTGGAAGGAGTATACAGTATATTGCAATTTAGCCCGACCCGGCTGGAGGAAACGGCGTCGAAAGAGTGCTCCTTTCCTCTATCTTTGTGTTCCTACATTAATTATTTCTCTGCGAGGTACGAATATATCCGTACCCCCCCGCTATGGGACGTTATCAGCCAGGTACGAAGCCTGGTTGAGCCCCATAGCAGCTGTTAACATTGATCCGGTTGCTATGAGACGCCTCCGTCACCACCAGCTATGCGACGTTACAACTCCTCTCCATTTACCTTGGTTCAAAGCAGGATTTTCAAACGTCCATATAAGTCGGAATCTAGGCGAGCTGTCCTTGGTGATCATCAGCCATTCAAATTTCGTATGTCATTTGTGACTTTGTCTCGCATTGCTCCTGACATGTAAACGTTTCTGGCAACAGGTAAACACTAAAACAGTGTGCGCTAATGATAGCAAATGGTTACAGTGAGTGTGTGCATGGGGCTGCAGCGGGGAAGAAGATTATTCTCTTAAAGTGGACGCAGGCCGTGGCACAGGTTAACTACATTTATGCTACCAGCTAGCAGCAGAACAATAGTTAATTTCAACTATATATATCACTGTGGAGATAATTAACCTACAAGACATAACAGAAGAGAGCACAAATGGAAGAGTACAGCTCATTGAAAGCCAGGGGTGGTCAGGTCTGACTCCGATCACTTTACAACATATAGAACCACCTCACACCACCCACCAAATATTCCTCCCATTCAAATTCAACGTCCAAAGGTCAAGGGAATCCCTAAACTAATGTTCTCCACCCTCAAACAAACTCACCTAACTCCCTGATAACCCCATTTCAACTCCTCTGACGTCTGCAACTAATTCATTAATTTATTCTGCAACTTGTTCATTCATTTATTCCAAAGCAAGATTGACTCATCTACATCTACATGCAGCTCCCCCATCCATCCTTAACATGGATTAAAGGAGAAACAAATCACACAACAGATTTGTTTTGACAGACTCAAGTCCAAATATGTGAAACAGTGTGAAAGGATTGCGCCTTTACAATTTGGACATTTATCACACGCTCTTAATCCAGAGCGTTTTACAGTAAGCAAGAATAACACAACTACATAAGGGTGCCGACCCGGTTCCGGCGAGCTGGTCCGCGTTGGAAACGGTCGAGAAATGACAGTGTTACCGCGTGGGGGTCCCCGGGGGGCGGGGTGCACGGAACATCCAGTCCCCCAGGAACGCACCCAGGGGGCCGGGCCGGCTCCGGCAAGCCGCCCTGCAGGGTCCGAAACGGTTGAGAAATGACAGAGTTACTGTGTGGGGGAATTAGCAGACAACACTACCTCTAGGTATTCTCTCTCTCTCTCTCTATCTCTCGCATGCACGCACGCTCCACATTGTAATTAGCAGGAAACAGTGCAACACTCTCTCTCTGTTTCTAGCTCAAGAGCGCCACTTTGGAACCTGTTGGTACCCTAAACATAGGGACATACAGACAGGGCCGGATTTACCCTCCCAATGGCCCCTGGGCTAGACAAATTTCAGGGCTGTGCGGTGCATTTCGGTGAAGAAATTGCCGTATTTTGTTTTAGCAGAAGCTCTCAATGTTTTAACCATAATACTAAATATGCAATAACTAAACATAAATCTCACTTGAATTGCATTGCAATACTTCAAATTATTTAAACCCCCCCCCCCCCCCAGCCGGGGGCTCCCGGGCTGCATCCCACCCTAGCCCAATGGTAAATCCGCCTATGCATACAGACATACGGACATTGCTGAAGCACCACTCAAGAATAGTCATCAAGAATTATAAGTAAGCTTCCAGTGCTCTGTTTACTAGTAGACAATTAGAATGTTTACGTATTATCGTTCTATATGCATGTTCTTGTTCTACAATTCTACATACAGCCAACCAGTTAAATAAGATAAAGGCTTTTAACTTTGTCTTTATGCAATATCTGAGACCATTAGTGTTTATAGAAGACACTTCTGAACATGTATTCTATAGTTTGACCAATTCAAATACAAAAAAAAATCATAATTATTACATATGGCTAGGGTTATGCGGCCTATTTGGAATGGGTGGCATGCCATGAATTGCACTGAAAAGTGTGTGACGCGTGAGCTTATAGATCTGCCATGTTCAGTGTGCGACACCGGCATGCAACCAAGTATAATTATCCCTTTGGAGAATGGCAAGGGAAACACATCCAAAAAACCGAAATCAGTTGTGGCGGCTAAGAACTTATATCCATGCCTTCGTAACAGAACCACCAGCCCCCCCCCCTCCCCTCCCCCTCTCTCTCTCTCTTCCCATTCCCTGTTTGTTGTCTTCCCAGTGGCAAATGACTTCATGATGAAGCCGGTCTCCCGTTCCGATCGACCTGCTTCACGGACCTCTTGCACCGGCTCATTGATTAAGACTGGCCTGCCTGTCCTTTGTCCCTTCATGCTTGACATCCACAATTTCATCCATCTCAACTGGATACTTTATGTCCCCCTTCCAGCTGGAGGTGGCTGGCTACTGCTTACACTGGTTCTGGATCCAACAAACCAAAATCACTTTCAGAGGCCTTTTACAGCCCTGAAATCTATAGTAGGGGTTGGGGCGAAGGTTGAGGCACACTGGGGAACATAGTAATCATAAAGGGCCTTTCTGTTGTATCTTGAGTCTCAGGCATACAGTTTGTGTTATGTAGCACAATTAGGTGATGTTTATTTTTCAAAACTGTGTCACACACAGAATGTCCTACCGTATCGATGTGGCAGCCACTGTATCTATACAATATTGGCAAGCATGACGACATATTGCTTCTCTATTAACAAGATGGCACTGTGTTTAATTGTAAAATGTCTTTCTCAATGTCCCCTGCTGCCTCAATCCCAGTAAATAATTAATTTGTACCACAACAATTTATATGATACAGGCAAATGGAATTTTAGAAGTAAAAAGGAGTTTATTTTCATTCAATCTTATAGCCATGCTGCTTGAAGTTGAATCTTCTATGAGAGCAGAGTACCGAGGAGGACTAATATAATTAATTAAGACACACAGCAGGAAACAATGATGGCCTCAAATATGATTCAGTCTCAAAGGGCCAAACCCACGCCACCGCTCCCCTGGATGCAAATCAACTGTTGTTGGGAGTTATGTTCTGCCTTATCATCATCTATCAAGTTAATGTCCCACTAAATCAACAGCTAATGTATCACGAGCAAACAGTCTGCTAAAGATGGGCCATTTCATCACCACACCAAAATGAACCCAGGACTATAGCATGATAAGAGGTTGTGAAAAGAGGTAGAGAGAGAGAGCCAGAGAGAGAGCGATTGCACAAAAGTAACAACATTAACCCTGTCAACTCTGTATTGGACATATTATAGCCAGGCCAGTAGTTCTCAACCTGTGGTACACGTACCACTGGTGTAGTGTTGAATACTGGATTACTGGGTGGTACTTTTTCTCCCGATACAGAAGAAAAACAGATAAAAGTGGAATGACTACAGGTAGTTCTTCTGACAAAGCAGTTGGTTGAAATAGGCTCTCCAGCCGTGCTGAAATTAGCATGACGGCACACCTAGCCGTTAATAGAAGATTTGAGATTGGATAAATTTGAATTATCATCAGTTGTGCTGATTAGATTGAATAGAGCAGCAGCCAGCAGTGCTGTTGCTACTGCAGTAGGCTAGCGGCTACGCTAGCAGGTTGCACAGGATCGACTTTCACAGACGTAGCAACTAAATATGGCATTACTAGAATTATGAACTTCTATAGGATATTTTAGTTTACAATGAGATTGAGCTGCCAGTTAAATCTCGTTTCTCAGTGTGGTACTTCTTCTGGCGAAAGGGCGTTTCTGTGTGGAGTTTGCATGTTCTCTCTGTGTCCCATAGGGTAGGTACCCTTGCAAAAAACATTGAGTAATTGTCTCTATGCTGCCTCCCCCTGGTCAGACAGGGCTGGTTGGAATAATCCATCTGAATGGGTCTGGACCAAGCCCCCAGTAAGGCTATCCAACGTTGAAGCTGCTACTACCTACTGGCAAAATGTGGAATTGCAGCACGTTCATGGAGGTGGACGGACGTTCATGACGTCTCGTGCATAAGCTTAGGAGGTGTTCGCTCGAGCCATTCAGAGTTATAATTGTACTTCTGGCAGTCTTCCGGGTGCTTCAAAACGCCACTGAGCAACTTCTATTGAAATTAATAGCGGGGGTGGGGGGGGGGGGGGAGGACCATATTACTCTATGGTCTGGACTGTAAACGGTGGTCAGATCCAGTGTATCTTAGGATAACATCAGAGATAACACTCACAAAAAGCCACCTCTTCATATGACGCAAAACGTTTAATAAAACTAGAGTGGGCGGAGGAAGAGCTTATAGCCTACTACAGACAATCACTGACAGTGTGTTATGTAAAAAGCATGATGAAAAAAAACCTCACATCTCACTCTCAAACGGCATCTAACAATCAGGCTGCCTGAAAGACAAACAACTTGACATTTGACTATAGTATAGGGAAACAAAGATTCCACAAATTTTTGCAGTTTACAGTAAAAATAGCAAGTACAAGTTCACAACACGTCACAATGCGACACACTATGAGCTTGTGGATCGGCTATAACCCGCTTTTCATCAAACAACTAAGCATTTATGGTTTACGTGGTTAAGGTAATGCATTACATTATGTTCCCCATAAACATATCCTAAGAGAGAGAGAGAAAATATAATTATTGTTTTCCTCGTCCCTTAATGGGTGTAATCCAGACGGTAGGGTGATGGCCTTCTGCCACCATACTTATCAAGGAACCGAGTCCAACTGAGTCAATGGAGTGTGGAGGCATTACCACATAAATGAGAAAACCAGAGAGAGAGAGAGAGAAGAGGAGGGGAGGGAATGGAGATAAAGAATAGAGAGAGAAGAAATATTGAGCCTCTCACACACCCATTCAGCGAGTGTGCAAGAGAAAGTAGAATTGAGGAACTATGAGACAAGGGTAGCCATCCAACACGCTTATCTCAATAAAGCATCCAGAGACTACTAATGCCATTGGTGTCAGTGGTGGAAAGTAGCCATGTACTGTACATGCACTGCACTAAATAGAATTTTGAGGTATTATTTTTACTGGAGCATTTCCAAATTGTAATTCTTACTTCTATTCCACTATACTTCTGATAAAATATTGTACTTTTACTACAATTATTTGAAAACTTTTGTTACTACTGTAGTTACACTTGATTGTAATTACACAACATACATTAACCACTTCAGCTCTATAGCTTATATACATTACTATACATTTCCTCATGTAAACAAAGTATTTAATGATATTGCTACTTTAACTTGAGTAAAACACAATAATAAATGTGAGTATTTTTTCCACCACTGACAGCATACACAGACGAATGCTATTCCTGTTAGCTACTTCATGACAAAATGTCACAAGGGAAAGCTGTTACTTAGTTAGATTTGTCATGGTCTCCATTCCGTGTTCTTTGTGACAGCTGACAGAAAGCAGGTATTGGCTCACGGGCCTGGACAACAGCGATAACAATGTTGGGTCTTTTGTTCCCAGCTGGCACTTATGACCGATGCGGAACACACCAATTAAGCAAGAACACCACATCAGTGTGGCAATTTAACAACTATTGCAATCTGACAGACACTTCTCCATCAGCTTAGCTGATGCTGAAGACAATAGCGAGGTCCAGGGGTGACATATTTCTCTTGTCAAAAGCAGGCAGTTAGCACCTGCTTCCCTTGAAAAGAAAGTGGGATTGGCTGTTTATTTTATTTTTTATTAAAGCCAGAAATAAGATCTGTGGCAAATACAAGTTCATGATACTGTACTTCCATGTTTTGCTCTGGAAGACAATCTTCCATTCTGGGGTTCCCGCCCAGAATGGGTTGGTATAATTATTGGTGCGTGCCTTCTGTGAGAGTGGTGCTCCACTGAATACAAATCTAGTTGATTTGAAAATTGTGCATTCATATACTGTACGTGTATTTGTTCAATGCCTGTTGCAGTGGGACTCATAAGATACAATACAATTTTACATGTAAAGGACAATCTATATTAATTATTTCATTAAGAAATTCAGCATCAAATGTAGGGCGACCAGACATCCCAGAAACGCTGGGACAGTCGCTGAACACAGGCTAATCACAAATCCTGTCCTACTTCTAGTTTTGATTAGTATTACCAGTAAGACGCCTGAGGGCGAGAAGCGACCTTGCCCTTTAGGGCGAGCCTTAATTTGTAGAGACCTTATTTTCGACTAATAACTTTGGGGCAGGCCCGTCTAGAGTTTAAATGGACAGGTATCAGTCAAAAGGGAGACATCGAAGAGGAAGGATGGATGGGGAAGGATCAACATATGGAATGTCAGAACAGGTCAGCACCATATATGGAGATCTAAGGGTTTGAGGTCATATGTAGAGTTGCTGGCCAATATTGATGACATCAGGGATCTCCATATCTGATGATGACACGTGATGTCACAAGTGGTCATGCCTGGGGGTGACCAACCAAACAACTGACTGACTGACTGACAGACAGACGGCGATTTCATAGTTAATGCGACCTGCAGTCGCAATTAACCAGTGCTGTAGCTTAGGTTTTTTCAGACGGTATACCTGACCATAATTATTACCTGCACGACATGCACACATTGCACAAGGCTATACGCTCGCTCGTGCGTGGTCAATGGATAAAATGATTAGCAGACGTTATGCGCTTGTTTTCCAAAACTTTGGTACGGCATGCTACCTACGTATATTACGTATAACAGTATACTACACAAGTAAGACGCGCAAACGCGGGAAGCGAACGCAGCTCGTGTGTGTGTGGTTGTGTGTGTGTGTGTGTGTGTGTGTGTGCTACAGCTGCGCCCTGTGTGTGTGTGTGTGCTACAGCTGCGCCCTCTGGTGGCGGGCGGGTGGTGTAACAGCGTGACACACACACACACACACACACAGACATTCAGCCCTTGCTGTCATAGTAAGTGGCTCACTGCGTTCGCAACCACTGGTATTAACTTAATAACTTAAATGAAAACTTAAATGAAAAACTGAACAACTCTGAAGATCGACTTGAAGGCGAGACGGCGACACATAGCTAACGTTGCTGAATTAAATTATGGATGCTGGGGAAATAAACCATCCATCACTGGCATGGAGCCTGGTGTTTCATCTTTTTGTTTTCGTTAGTGGAAGTTCGAGGACAGGGACATTGTAGCTGCAAGCAGCCACAGGGAAGAAGACAAACGGAGGCACCACACTGATGAAATGAATTCATACAAAATAACCAGTAAGACGCCTTAAAGGCGAGTAGCGACCGCAGGGCTGAGACTCTACCGGAATAATGTCACTTCATTATGTTTTTGTTTTTTTTCATCAAAGGCTACTTAATAGTTAATATCCAAATCCAACAGATAAATAAGTGCAGCAAGTGCCTATATGAAGTGTCTTAATGTCTATAATATAGAGTATTCATATTATGAATACTCAAATGTGCTCTACATGGAGGGCATGAGAAAACAAATGAAACAACTTTATTAGGGGGGTCACTGTTGTATATAAAATATAAAAAAATATTCCTTGAGCACCGTTTACTTTCACATGTTTTACTGTCATTTGAATGTAATCATGCACACACATACTGTGGCCACGCCTACCTTCAACTCCTCTATCCCGGCCTAGGATTGCAGGTAAACCTAGAACCAATCAGTCTACTCTAAACAAAATACTATTAAAACTAAATCTGTACATTGTACTATAGGATACGGGGTAAACAATGGACCTGGCATGATCTATTTAAATAACATGCTTAACCTAAATTGCATTTCAACACGGTTGAAAAAACAAGACTGATACAAGCCTGATAAAAATAGCAGATCTACAAACAGATTTTTTACATTACAGGTTTCCCCATTACTGTACAGCATGTACTACGAGAATGTTGTTCTTCATACTTTCAGCTTAGTATTCTGACATTGCCAGTGGATTTCCGGCTTTCAGGCAAGGAAAATTAGAGAAGGAAGTGACATGGTCACGTGACTGTGCTGCGCCATGACACTTTCATGGGAGCCAAATCTCGCACCGGAAGTGACATGTATACAACGCAGTGAATGGAGCAAGCTTGACCAGCTCATAACAAATGTTATTTATGCACCATTGAGACCTGTGTCATATAATCGGTTCAGGTACATGAAAGAAGACATCACAGTTTGCCTTCTAATCACTTGCTTTTCGATGTGCACAGAGTGCACAGTACATCCTTTTATTTGGGGATTTAAGGTATCGTTTCTGTTTCGGGGTCTCGCGAGATTTGGCTGCCAGACAGGAAACGGTGGGCAGTCTTGCGATACTTGGCACGTTCAGAAACGTACTTTTTCCTCTTTAGATACCTCTATAAAATTACAAAGTGTACACATCGAAAAACAACACAGCAGACAATGATGTGTTATACATACAGTATGTCTTCTGTTTGCCAGAAGTGATTACTTTACAAAAGATCTCTGTCATTCTTAAATAATGTTTGTTCATGAGCTGGTCACTGAGCTCTCATTGACTCCAGTGCATTCTGCCGAACTTCCGGGTGCAGTTTGGCTCCAATGGTGCGACGAATCTGCCGTCTGGAATTGCGTGATAGCGGAAAATGATGTCGGTGACCTCACCTCCATTTAACATACAGTACCTTAGGTCAAGTGGGAAAGGGATCTTTTTGTGTGAGTTTATTTCCTTACCAGCATTGTAGTGGCGGTCCAATTTCTCCCAGAGAGGCTCATCCTCTTGCTGCAGAATGGACAGCTTGAGAGGTTCATAGATGGACCCTGATGATGAGGGACACATAGAAAATGTTAGGAGCATCTAGTTCCACCATCCTCCTTCCCCCTATCCACTGTACTCCCCCCACCCCCCCCCCCCCATCCCCACACAGTGGATGGGGGGAAAGCTTATTGAAGGTGTAACAATGAGGGAAGGATTCATCCCAACTGGATTCATCCCAGTGGTGTAAAGCAGTGGTTCTCAAATGTTTTCGTGCCAAGGACCCCCAAATTGAAATATATTTGGTCGCAGACCCCCATCTGAAAATGCTTTTGCAGTGCCAGGGACCCCACAGAATAGCAGATGTACACGCTCCCAGAGTGGCATGAAATGATGTGCGATGTGAGCTTGTATAACTGCTATTAAGTATAAAATAATGGATAACAGGGTTAACATGATTGTGATGCTGTATTAACAAATTAGGCTCTGGACTCCCTGGAACACACTCAAGTATCCCTGGGGGTCCCCGGGCTCCACTTTGAGAACCACTGGTGTAGAGTAACTAAGTACGATTACTGTATATTCAGTTTTGAGGCATTTTGTTTTTCTTCACTTCCAATTTTCAATACCGTTACTTCTACTTCACTGCTCAGCTATATGCTTTGCCTATTTGAAAATTGCTGATCTACAAGCTAACATTGTGTTGTGAACTTGTAGATTTTCAAAAGACTTGCTTTTACATTTTTGGATAGTTGTGAAATGGGGGAATAGATAATGTAATATAATATAATGTAACGCACTTACGCACATCCTCCAATCTTGGTGCTGAGCCAAACTAACTTTTGTCAAAGTACTTTTGTACTTTTACTTTTAAGTAAAGTCAGACTACCAGACAAAGTTTTTAGTTTTTTACATGGTGTGTATATTCTCTGTATCATTCCATAAGTAGAACTACCAGTAAAACAGCAGAGCAGAGCATAAGCATAAGCATAAACTATAAACAAAAATTGTAGCACATTTATATATATTCACCATTTAACTACTAAATCTATACTCCAAATATTAATTTGGTGCTGTGCTGTATAATTTTCCACAGTCATTACTCAAAATGATTAATTACTTTCTTACCTACACATGACTTTGGAGAAATGTCTGAGGTGAGGACTGAGGAGTTTAATGAAAACTAATCAAAATGTCTACATTTTGTATATCATCCAATGGATGCAAAAGAACCAAATGGACCCGTGAAGGTTCATCGGTACACTCACTGTGTCAACTGTCAAATGAACGGAGGGTTTCACAGTGTTACAGAATCAATGGTGCACCCGATCTACTATGAATCATAGATTGGGTGCACCGTTCCACAACAAGATCATCACCAATCATCACCATGCTTCAAGTTGCATTTTGTCTTCTCAAAGTCAAGGCAAAGTCACACACAGAGAGAGCAACACTTACTGCACAGACCACACAAAGAGACACGTACTGTACATCAGGACCTGAACTCAAATAGCTGGTGTCGGGCAGAAACCTTATATTCTCCATATTTCAACTTTTAACATTTCACTTTCAGATACGAATGTCCTACTTTGGCTACTTCGTCGTACAGGAGTCACACAAAATAAGATAGCCAATATACAAGCTCACACGGTGTCATCATGCGTTGTGAGCCTGTAGATTCGTTATTGTGCAACAGACAGCTTTTTTTATATATTGTTTCATTTACTGAAAAGTAACCGCTTTGGACATACAAGGTTTCCACCCAATACAATGACGGGCCAGTGGATATTCCAGTGCCTCAGAGCTATGAAGGGAGGGTTGGGGGTCTGAAGGAAAACCCCTCTATTTTCAGACACTTTTAACTTTGGGTGAGATTTGCATTTTAATGGGTTCGACCTTGGGTCAGTAACTCAGTACCTCAGGTACCAAGAACATTCACGTCCTCGCCCAAATTAGCATAATTTCCATCAGCTTTTAAAGTTGTGGGGACAAAGACAATCTACTTCTTTTTTTTCAAAAGAGGACTTTAGAAGAAATAAGAACACAGTGAGTCCAATATTGTAATTTGTGAATATGAACTGTTGGCTGTTTTGAAGCGGTATCGTTACTGATTTGATTCTGACTGACAAGTCTCTCATCTTAATAGAGAGTGACATACGAGTCCCTATTAATATGAATAAAGAAACATAATCACCTACTGTATTAGTGCTGCCTTCATTTTAATTCAAGATGGACTCTTTTATGGTTTCATACTGCACATAAGTTATAGGATAATTTAACGTTATTGTGCTATTATCACATTTAATAAAATATAAACCTCATACCAGATTCATAAATAACTAGAAAAAGTGCCCTTCCGGGCACAGGTCTCCACCAGGTTATCCACAGATCCGTGCAGTTCAGGATGATCAGGATGGAGTCTGATAAATCTGAAAGACCCGTTTCGTTGAATGGCTCTAGAGAGACTGTGTACCAATTTGCGTGATGTTTGGACAAAATCTGTAGGTGTACTGTGCAAAAACTTGTTTTGCACAAAGCGGCCTCCTGGTGGCGCTATAACAGGCCGTTCTGGAAAGTTTGGGGCAGAGGTTCATGGTTGGCATCCAGGGAGTGTGTGTGCAAAATATGGCATCGACCGGGTTAACGGTGGCCGAGATTAGCTGTTCACGGACACACACACGGACACACACACGGACACACAAACGGACACACAAACGGACGGACGGACACGCGGACGGACGGAGTGCAAAACATACTCTCCCCACATGCCTTCGGCCTGGTGGAGACAATAATAAATAATGTTCATGTCTTCTTCACAATCTTAGTGAGGACAGCCCTGTCCGTCTAAAGATAAAGGGCATTAACTATGGATGTTGATTTACAGATAACAGAATATTATAGAAAAGTGATAATCATCCATTGATATAGGACGCCGGACAGTCATTGAAAGTCCTTCATAGATTCACCCATCACCATTGTTCAGAACCATTGAACCACTTTAACCCAGGCCTCCCCATTTTGGGCATGCCATTCTAGTAAAAAAAAATATATATAAGATGCTGGCTTTCCAGGTGGGAGGCCAGGGTTTGAATACTGTCCGTTACACAAGCTGTGTTGTGATGCTTTGGGAGCTCATATGTCGGCTATTTTTTTAATTTAGACTTTTCTGTAGTTAAGTGGTTCAGTGGTTAAAGGTCATTACAGACGCAGCTGATGATCCCTCAGAATTCTTTCCGGTACTTACCAAATCTACGAAGTTTGCGATGTTTGGAAAGCTCTGCATCTGAGCTGGCCATTCTCATAAGGTGAAGTTAATCGTCTCCAAGCTAAATTAAAATTCTATTAACAAGAACGGGTTAGTAGCAGGGTTTGAGTTTAGACAGGCAGGAATCAACAATTAATTGGAATGAAGTGTGCACTGTGCAGATTACAAAAAAAAGCATGCACGAAATCCCAAGTGATGATAACAGTTTGTTTCTCATTAGAAGGATGTACACATATGAATATTTAATTCCCATGCATGTTGTGGCTGGCATGAATAATAATGCAAACACATTACTACCGTGTACTACTACTAGTTGGTACTGGGTGTACAACAACCACTATATTAGGCTATATTATGTTCACAAAAAATACTGAATGGTTTTGTTGATGCCATCACAGGAAAACTTTGTGAATTTGATGAATAATTTCTCCCCCTTTGTATTCATTTTAAATGAATGTTTACATAATTCATTTAATTGCTAAATATTTTAAGACATTACAAGTCTACAACAAGTTTAAGAGGAGACAATGTTTTCATGTAACAGCTATTATGGAATCAGTTTGTAGAGTAGCAGATTTTAATCACATTATATGAAGAATGGTTTACAATTACAATTACACGATAGCCTTAAAAGCTCATACATAGTCTGGATTTTCGGTGGTGGGGTGACCACCGAACTACAACATGACGTCACGAGCCGCGGTGAAGAGCAAACCACCGCCACCGCTCCAGCCCTTCTCTCTGTTTTTACTCACCACCGCTCAACGTTATTTCAGCTCCGGTGGTGAGGTGACCACCGCTCCGAAAATCCAGACTATGAATAGGCCTTTAGAATGGCTGTGAATGGCTGTGGTACTACATACATTAAATGTATTCCATAATACACTGTAAGCTTGAGAAACAGAATAGAACAGGGTGCCACTTCTCCATTGAACTCGATGGGTATGGCTGCCCTGTTCTACTAAGTCGCTCTATTACCAGTGGTGGAAAGTAAAATAAATGTACATAAGTACTGTTCTTAAAAATACACTTTTTATGTACTTGTACTTGTATTTGGACTTTTTGGAGTATTTCCAATTTGTTATACTTTTAATCTTAATCCACTACATCTCAGTCAAATATTGTACTTTTTACTCCACTACAATATTATTAGAAAACTTAAGTTACTAGTGACTTTTGTAGATTTGAATTATTATAACAAAACATACTGTACATTAACCACTTCAGCCCTATATACACTTTAACTATTTGAAAATAGCCGATCTACAAGCTTACAACATGTCACAATTGATTCCAATACAATACTTTTACTACAGTATTGATAAAAATGTGAGTAGTTTTACCACCATTGTCTATTATTACTTTGAATAGTGTGCTCAAGGTCAATACACACAGCTATTGCAGGCCTAGATCACTCCTGCCTCTTGCAGCCATTATAAGGCGACATAGATGACGGCTATGGTAAATGCTTGTATTGATTAGATAATTGCATTAAAGTACAGCAACTAAAACACATAATTGCAGATGCAAAAGCAGCAGAGGTTTTGGGAGGCCATGTTTTCAAATCTTAATAGAAAATCTTTTTGGAAATAAGTGTTCCCACTTTAACATGCTATCCTTTGGAGTTTGTGTCTGACAGTCAATAAATAATCAATCAGTTAGGCTGTATACCTTGACCATGACCACATCCAAAAACAATAGGCCAAGAACATGTCAATAATGGTTCCATTTAAAACACTCAATGTGCACACAAACATGACAGAGTATAGACAGTGCAGCAGCAAAGTCAGCTTTCTCTGAAGCTCTTAAAATAGCTGCAAAACATCAACTCTAAACTCTGACCTTTCCAGTGCTTGCTGGTTCCCTTTTCTACAATAGAGCAGTGGTTCTCAAATTTGGGTCCAGGGACCCTCAGGGTTCGATATACCCTTTAAACAGGTCTATAACTCTGAGAATGTGACAAATGGAACCAAATTGACCCGTAAGGGACCTCGATATATATTTTTTAAGTTTGAATCTGAGAACCACTGCCTACAACACCTGTCAATGTGTAAACAAACACCATGCAATGCATGCATGCATGTTTCCATGTCTGTTACAATCAAACACACTCACAACAAAACACACCTGCGCACACACAAACCAACATGCGTGTCTATAATGTTGTCAGGGGGATAAATTATGGTTCCAACCTGATCTTTTAGACCGAGCCTTGAATTCCAGGAGTTTCCAGCCGACATCAGCCAAGCTTGCCATGTTGACACTGACCTGCTACAATGTAGCAGCTACACGTTATGCAAACACAACCAAGGATGCAGCTGTGACGTCATGGAGCCATGACCAAGGATCGGCGTTAAGTTTACACTTCGCTTTCGGGGCTTTACTTTTTTTTACTAGTTGGAAATAATTCAAAAGGCTCGAAGTCGCGAGTCGTGACACACTACACACAAACACACACGGAAAAAAAAATCATTATTCATGTCAATAGTTTATGACGTCACATATCTGTCCTTTGTATCTTGTTCTCGCGGAACTGTCACTTGTGCAGCGAGGAGCAGTGCGACACTGTCGTAACAAGAGGAAGGGAGTGCTGTTTAATTTATGTTTCCCGTTACCGTCACACACGTGCACCATGTCACTATCAATAATATAAATAAGTTGTAACATGTTATATTTAACCACTGTCTGAACTGAACTATTGGTGAACATTGTAATTATAATTATTCGTTATCTTGTGTAAACCTGCCGCAAAGCAAAGCGTTGATCTGCAGTATTCCAGTTCGTGTTGTTGTGAAGGAAGGGAACTACACAGACAGAAGAATGAGGACGTTGAAGCTTCATTTTGGGGCTTTTATGTTCTATTTTGTATTACCATGCGGTACGTGGGCTCTCCAGGACGTCACGGCAGACCTGTTTGGGCCGGAGAACTACGGGACGGTGGCTGCATTCGGAGACTTTAACTCGGATAAACAGACCGACATCTTCATCATCAGAGAACGTGAGGGACTCAATGGTTTCATTTAATATAGCCTACTGATAGTGACAACATGTTGACAATAATATAGTGACGACAAACAGTAAACATGTTCACCTATATAGCTGTTGTCTTTAGTTTTGTTGTTATTTATCTATGGAAAGAATATCTGCTGCAGTGCTGCCCTTATGGCCATGTCATTCAGGAAGTATAGACATCGGGGCATCAGGTGATGGACATGCATGTATACACCAGCCCCTCTAGCCTTGGATATCAAGACAGCTGTAGCCCCTTTCGGGACCCTACATAAACGAGGAAGTCAGAGCCTGCAGAATAAATCAGAATAAATCAGAATAAATCTGCAGTAGCTCCGGACTCTGGTCCTAAATGTTTTGATGAATTGAACAAGGTGGACCCTCTTGTAAACAAGTGTAATGCTTTATTGGGTCGTCCACTCACAGTTAACAGTCTTTGTATTGAGTTGTGCTTGAAAGTACTGTAATTCATTCTGCAAACTGTTAATAAATATATCAATCAATCAAAGCTCTGCCGTTGCGAGCTATGGAACAGAAGACTGCAGTATCTCTGCCTCTGAGTGTGTTCACCATTGCTTACTGTAAATCACTGGTTAAGAGTGTCTGCTAGACTGCTATATGCCTACATTAGAAATTGTAGCTAGTGTTGCTGGTAGGATAGATTGATATTGATTGAAATATGTATTAACAGTTTGCAGAATTACAGTACAAGTCAAGCACAACTCAATACAAAGACTGCTAACTGTGAGTGGACGACCCAATAAAGCATTACACTTGTTTACAAGAGGGTCCACCTTGTTCAATTCATCAAAACATTTAGAGACGTACAAATATACACTTATATATAGCCAAAGAACAGGAATTCATCATAAAGGAGGTAAAAAGGGAAAACATATACAGTGAGGGGAAAAAGGGGTGAGTGGGTGGGTCTCTGAGAAACCATCTGAACTGGTCCTGTGGTCCAAAATCCAGATTTCAGGGTTTGAACTCGATTCCACATACTATAAAAATGGGAACCTGAATGTCTCCCTGCTTGGTACTCGGCTTCAAGGGTTATAATGGGGGGGGGTCTTTGTCTTTGTGACATACTAGCATCATGTCCAGGTGGTGTAATTGCGCATAAGTGCATTATGGCTGGGAGATGCACTTGTACATCAAGCCGCCTCACGTTACATAAACAGGAGATAGTATGGGCTCCTGTCCTATGGGCCACATGGCCAGGGAACCGTTATAGTTCAAAATGCTGCCTTAGTATAGTGGCTCCTGTTATAATGTGGTGTTCCTTGGCTGTTTATCTTATTTTATTTCACTATTATTTTATTTTATTACAAAATCTATTTCAAAATTGTATCACTACCACTAATGAAAAACCCTAGGATACATTGCTTTTCTTAGGCTGTGTGACAGTGCATGTTAGAAGAACCACCAATTCATTGGCAGATGTTTGGCTTCCATTGTTCCAGAGTCTGAGCTGGTGATTTTCTTGGCTGACCTGAAGACGCCTTACTTCAAGCCCAAAGTTCATATCAAGAAAGAATTGTTGCCAAGGTGAATCTGTTTGTTTCATGTTGATACAATAACTGATTGTCTCTAATATTGTTTTTACAAAACATTATATATATATATATATATATATATATATATATTTGCCATATATTATATATATTTATTATAATTGTATACATTAAAGTTCTTTATAAAAAAACCAATTTGTGGAAATAGCCGATATACTGTACAAAGCTCACACCATATCACATCCCGGCGTGTGGTGATATTGTAGAGTTAGAGCTGTGCAAATGCAGAATGAGTCTGTCTTTGCCAGGAAAAAGAAACATTCTGTTTAAAACGTTCCAGTGAATTAAAATAGGAGATAGAATAGAATGTTATGTCAAGCTGCATACACAAGTTAAATCTATTTCAGTTATTTCATATCTGCCCTGTTACATTTGTGTTTACAAAGCCTAAAAGCCAAACAGCAAAAATGTGTTAAGCACAATTATTTCTGATAACAACCCAACTGATGAGGGCAGAGGACAGAGACACGTTTAGCTCCTGTTGAACAAGTTCATGCTTATTGTGGCTCTCCTCCTACCTTCTCCCTGTGGCAGCGACTCCATCATCACCAGTGTGGTTCCTGGAGACTATGATGGGGACTCTCAGATGGACGTGCTCCTCACCATTCAGCCCAATGCCAAGAAGAACGAAGACACCAACATTTTCATCTTCTGGGGAAACAACCGCACGTTGGGTACGGTTCCACCAACACCATATATGAAATACTATTCCCCAGTGTGAGAAATGGCAATCTTTATTCTATACGTTGAACAATGCTGGTGTATCTAACGGATTAACTAGAAATATATGTGGTGGGCAGTTCTGAAGGTAGTTATTGTTTCATGATGGTTTCTACATAGCCCATGAGCTGTCATTGGTCTACCTTTGAGGGGATGGACATGCCACTATAAAACAAATTGAAAATCAAACAAAACAAATGGTATACTGTTACATTTTGCAGAAATTGAATGCCAGCTTCCCTATAGAGCATCGCAGTCCCGCCCCCTTTCAGAATGATGAGGGCACCAGGAAATAATTCCCCATTCATTTTCCCCATAGAAAAAAAGTTTTTATTTACCTTAAAGCCTCGAACAAAGCCAACCCAAAAATGTGTTTATTGTCATGATTTGTCAACTCAGCTGTTGGCTTTGTATTGTATTTTCCGATGCTTTAAAGGTCTTTAAATAAATACATTTTAAAACGTCTATGGGGAAAATTAATGGGGAATTATTTCCTGGTGTCCCCCTGTCCTAGGTGTCCCTGTCGTTATGAAAGGGGGCGGGACTGCAAGCTCTATTGGGGTCAAAATTTTAATGCTACCTATGTGGCGTGTGTGGATTCTGGGTAATTGACAGTGCACAAATTCATTAATTGCCACCCATGTTAGATTTGTTTAGGATTTGTGTATTTGTTTAGGATTTGCGTGTACAGTACTGCACACTGAATATACACTGTTCTGGATGACTTGGCCTTTGTCCACACCATTAATTAACAGTTTCCGTGCCGGGAATGGATTACTCCAGGTTAATGTCGCTGCCGTATCGGACATACCCGCCTTTTGTTTTATGTGTTTAATCCGCCGTAATGTAATGAATCAAAAGAAAATCCGTCTTCGTCGCGGAGTATGAGACTGGATGCCTTCGCTGTGATGACAAAACCGGAAATCGTCACATGCTGTGGGCTGCTAGGGCTTCTGGGAAATTGAGGCCAATGGAAATGCATTGGGTGCAACGCCTCATTGAAACCAATCGTGTGTGCGTCTTCCGGGTGCACCAAGATGGTGGATGCTACACACAGATCATAACAAACCACGGGAGCTTTTTTTGATGGATTTTCGCGGATTAAAAGCCCAAATAATTCAGCGTATGCTCTAAAGGTAATACAACAATCTCGGCAGTGAAGGGGGGTTGATTAAAATGCGGGATAATCGTAAAAAACAGTCAAACTGTTAAGAAAAATGTTTATATTGTGTGTGTTTGAGGTCATAATAATGTTTCTTGTGCACTTTACTTTCCAGATATGAGTTTCCTTGAGCTGAACAAGACCTTTTTTGACCAGCCTCTCGTCATGGAGTAAGTACAGAAACATCATGCCCAAATATATATTTGCAGAATTGCAGATGTTATTGTGATGTCAGAACAGGCCAGCTCCATATTTGGAGATGTCCAGAGCCTGGGCAGGGGCCCTGTCAAGAGCCGGCGATCTGACGGGCTTGCACTGTACATACGTACGTACGTACAGTACACGTACACACAGAGACATGGGGCATTTATATTAGGACTAGAGCATATTATGTATTGTGTCCCTTTTTTGCCCATATATGGAGTTCTTTGTCAGGCATGCTAATATTTGGAGTCTATGCAGACGTCAGAATGATGTCAGAACAGGCCAGCTCCATATATGGACACTGGGCAGGGGCCTGTCCAGAGCTCGGGCAGAGGCTTTTTTGGGGCGGTTCTGGACGACCGTGGGTCCAACCGACTCGCCACTGTGTACTGCACCCCCTGTGGTGGTGTGGAACGCACGTGTCAAATTTGCAGAATTCAGTGGGGGCGAACCGTTCTCCACCTTTGATACTCTAGCCTTTTTTTAATATGACGGCAAGACAAAGGCAGAGACCATTTAAGTGAATGAATTTCCCCTCTTACAGTTTCAACGGGGACATGATCCCAGACATCTTTGGAGTCATCCAAGACTCATCTACCGAAGTCTGCTATCTCACCAAAAGGTAAGCTGGATTCGCAGTGTACCATAATACATTTCGGGTTTGTTAATTCATTATTGAGGGGCGCTAGCCCCTACTATATACAGGTTTAATGTTGGTTTTTCCTTAACCAAACATTAAAAACGCCATTGACAATAAAGAGAATTTAATGTTTGTTTTGTCCATGTTTGTTTTACATCACCATTACATCACCAGATCATAGCAACATGAGTTAGACTTTAATATATTAGCGCCCCTCACTTCACACGGGTGTGATTTTATTTATTTACTGTCAAGTACAGAAAGCCAGGTCAGTCCCTACCTTCCTAGGTGTAAAAGTTGGCCATTCCAATTTCACATCATCATTGTCCTCTAACTTTGCGAATGGTTGATGTCATACTGTAAATAGAAACGGACATGACATGGGGATTAAACTTTGTCTCGCTGTTTGCCTTGCAGAATTCAGGATTGTCAAAAGGCGCTGAGTTCTATTGTGACGATGCGCGTCCCTCATTCTAACGCCTTCATCGACCTCAACAAGGACTTCACCGCCGGTGAGTTGGCACAGTGTTTGACGATCATGAGTGACCGTGTTCACAGAAAGTATTTTACGAGCTGCACTTTAAGGAGCACTTTGGATATCATGTCCATATCGCTCACATGCAGTGTTTATTAGCACCCGCAACGTTCAGACCGATCAACTATTGCTGTGCTTGAATGCCCTGATCTGTGTTATTAGCACAAATAGCTTAACGTAAATAGTAAACGTCTTTACCATAGAAAAGCATGGCAGAATGGCACTGCTAGCTCAAAAGGCGTTCTATGTGGACAGACGACACAGCCCCTAAAAGTATGGATTGAGTTGGGAGGCGTTCATACACATTAGCATTATCTATTTCTGTGTCAGTTTCCATCTAGGCCGATGCGGTATCTGTATTGTCTGTCTCTGCAGTGCAGTACGGATGGTTATACAATCCTGATGTACAGACACTTGAGGGCAGGTTTTAATGGAAGCAATGCTATTTATTTGTTGTGCTTTTTTGCCTCGGGCAGTATCCCCCCCCCTCCAACCCCCAGGTGGAATGCCTACAATTATCCTAGGTGAGGCATCAGTGAAAAGCCTCCTTCCGTTCGACAGACAAAAAAATCCTTCTAAAAAGGATGCGTGCCACGTGCATGGATTACTTATGTAGTTGAAGTAAGCAAAGTTTTGAAATATGAGAAACTATAGTTGAGTATATGGAACCATAGAGTGAACAACCTTTGAGTGGCAGACGGTATGGAATATGGATATTGCTCTCATGCGGTTCCATGATGCAATTTAGTTAAATTACTGGTGATCAAACACTTCATGAATTCACCTGATATTTAATTATTCCGCCACGGAACAGCCTGGTGGCTATTTTATTTTAAATACTGTGCCGATCAGTGGCACAACTGACTGTTAACTTACCCATCAAAATAACTAGCATATCATTTCATATGTATACATACATATTCTGTTCATGTATTCAAATACATCAAATATGTTAAACATTGCTATTTTTCTGTAATCGTGGTTGTCTGTAAACTGCCAGTTTCCATAGTGTCTTTTGCATGCTTTTACATTTTTCAGTGTGTGCAATGATGTAGTGCATGGGCAGAGAGTAGAGACACTATCCAGTCAGCTACCACTGTGCCACAGCTCTCAAATCATTTCTGAACACGATGCATGGCTTTTCTAACTGGTCTAACTCACCCACCAGGGTGCCTTGTATTGTGATGGCATTTGCGATTACATCCATTTCAAGGCTAGAGTGAATCTTCTGGAATGGAGATCAAACTGTTAGAGGATATTGACACAGCGTTGCCGTTTGTCTGTGATGTGTTACTGCACCATCTGTGTGTGTGTGTGTGTGTGTGTGTGTGTGTGTGAGAGAGAGAGAGAGAGAGAGAGATTTGCAGTTTCTCTGCTCTCTTTTGGCTCACTAAGTAGCACGCTGTCAGTCAGACTTACACACTTTTTCATTTTTTGGTTCATTTTTTTCCTGACACTAATCCTCAAATTTCAGGCAATCAGGGATCATTTTCAGTTATCATACTAACTTCAGGCATCTCTTTTGTTTTTACATTGATGTGGGCTTTGTCATCTCAGGCTGGAATTTAAATGGATCATATCGTTGCCTGCATGTCGAATGTCAAAAACTCACTTTTGAGACGTTCAACATCTTGTAGATCTGCTATTTTAGATACTTTTATGAGACACTGTAGTATGGGCAAGAAGGGAAAAAACATAAAAAAATTAAATACCGTATGGAGATGAGAGATTTCTTCCCAACAGCGACAATATTTCAATGTACATATATCCCTCTTGTGCACTTGGGAAGTGGATTGAACACACTACCTTTACTCCATCAGCTGAGCTTTAGACTAGAGTAGAGTGTAGTTTTCATAGTTGTGTTAAAGTTGGAAGAATTGCAATTAACAAGATGTGATTACTTCCCTTAGCCCTCCGTTTTTATGCATTAAAACAAAAGCCATCACACAGAAGACATACACAATGTTTGGCCTCATAAACCTTCATCAGTGTTGAAATGCATACTGTAGGACTATATTTTATGACTAGTCTATGACTATTATTTATAATATCACAACGGGTACAGCTACATTCATCAGTCCTTTAGTCTGTTAGTCTGCCGTCTGTTTGCCTGCCTCGAGACACTGTACAGCTCAGAGGAGGGTATGGGCATTGTTCCCTTCCTGGGATGATGGACCAGTCTGCATGGAGTGCACGCACGCACGCACGCACGCACGCACGCACGCACACACACACATGCACATACAGCAGTGATCATTAATGGTGTCCAAAAAGCCTAAGCATGTTCAGCTGTGTCCGGATTTGTAGTGGAGGAAAAAAAAGGCTTCTCTACATCTGGTGATGTCGGCCTGTTTGTGGGGGAGCAGATGGAAAGGAGGGAGAGCAAGAGAGAGATGGAGTAGGCGGCAGAGAACGGCAGAGAGATGGAGCAAAGTGGGAGGGAAGCGGTGGATGAATTGATTGGAGAAAAGAAGGGAAGTGCTGGGTGGTGGGATGGAGTGGGGCTGCAGTCAGATAGCTCTGCTCTTGTCTGACCACCTGCTCCTTTGAGCAGCAGCGGCTGCAGCCTCCCAGCCTCCCAGCCAAGCTTCAACTGGGACGGCCTGCTGGGAGCGGGCCTAATCAGCCCACTAACATTACATCCTGCTGCCTGATTGCGTACTGGGGTTTTTGGAAGCATCTCGTCTGCACAGTGAACCTGTTAATTTAACTCTGAATGTGTTACAAATCGAACCAAATGGTCACTAACCAGGCAGCAAGCATTCGCTCTTGTAAATGAAACCAATACGGAAGTCATTGAAACACTGCAGTTCTCGTTAACGGCCTAGGGGGGTGTCGCTATTTCCCCTCCTGCTGGTTGCAGAAGCATTTTCATTCCATTGAAGGTATTCCATTGGGTATTTGACCAGATACATATTTTAGCATGATGATTAAGTTTAAAACGAGTAATACACACATGCCATAATAGTACCTCCCAGTCTCGGCAGATTAGTTCCGGAGTCGATCCAACGGATTGGGTGGCCCAGGTCTTTCTCTAGTGGGTCTGATCGAGGGTAGCTACTGGGACGTAAGTCGGGACTTGATCACCCCGGCTGGGTCACCCGAGTGAGGGGTATGATGTTCGCGAGACCCTTAACCCTGATGCCCTTGGGATACATCACTGAGGATACGTCCCAGGTGCATCCAAGCGATGTATTTTCGTGCTGTCTGGATGTCATCTTGAATGTGATTAAAAATTGAATAGTTCTGTAATCAGAAGCAGCTGTGTTTGGAGGATGACGCAGCAATGAGAATAAACAGGTGAATGAAATCAAGATTCATTTTTATTCACACATCATGTTTTCGATCAAAGGTACTTAGGAAGTAATTCAAATTGGATTTGTATGGACGTTTGATTTAAAAATACACAAAAATGTAAATGTTCCCATTGGCTTGACATCCAATGTTAGGTATGCCCATATGATGACCACGGATGTGGTCTAAAATTAAGTAAAGAACGTACACTTCTGTCTGGTTCTACAGTCAAGACCCACTCTCGCTACCCTTCCACCCAATAGCATGCATATTCAAAATATCAGATATGAAAGCTCTTTTTTTTAAAGAAACATTTATTTTTATTTTACTCAGGTTCTCATGGTTTGTGCTTAACCACTTACACCCTAATCCCTATACTAACTGCATTGACCGGAGCCCTCCAGGGCTCCTTTATTTCCCACTGTACATCAAATCTCCTTGCTGAAAAGAGCTGATCAACAAGCGGCACAATGCGCCACAACTGTTAGATCAGCTATTCCTGCAGAACGTTCGGTCCCAGAATAGGGACACTAGGGTTCAAGTGGTTTAAAAAGTAAAACGAGTCCTTGCTGTGCCTGTTTTTGACCCTCTGGTGAAAACAAAGCGGGCCAGCCTTTGTTTTCTGCCCTTTAAGCAGGTACAGTATATAAATACCTCCAGTATGTAAGACATACTGTATATACTAATTGTTCTCTATGGAAAGGAACCTGGAAGCTAGGTCAGCATGTACAGAGAACATAGTATACGTGGAACAGTCAAGTTCAAGGAGTTTATCGTCACACACACGCAGTGAGGCGGGTGCTGGCTGCATCCATCTGCCATCTGGCTCTCCGAGAGGAGACCAAAGTATAGACTCATAGCTACACTGCCAAAGGCTTATTTTTATTAACGTGAGTGATTAAAAACAAATAACAAAATGTTTGGCAGTCACACTGCCTTCCTCAGCGTAACCTGATGATCCCTATCCTTGTAGTTCCTCCAGGCTTCGTGTCCATTTGTCCTTGAGCAAGACACCGAACCCCTAACTAGGCCTGTCATGTGTGTATAAAAATAGGATTGACCTTTATAATAATATAAATAGAAAAGTAATAATATAACCATAGCCATACAAAAATCCTGAATCCTGTAACATCTATAACATAATAGTACAGCTATTTATATATAGCACAATCACCTAAGTAAAGTAGTAAAGTCAACTAGTGAACATTTTAAAGTGCAGTATAATACTGAAGAGGGGGGGGGGGGTCAATTGACAATGAATGAATGGACATGAATGAATTTTGAGTCACAAACATTGCATAACTCAAACATTGAAGACGAACCAGGGCACGTTGGCACAGTCGGTAATGCTGTCGCCTCACAGCGAGAAGGTCCTGGGTTTGATTCCCGCTCGGGACACTGGGCGCTGGCGGTGTGTCATCTCCTCCGCTTCATCATCACCATACCCGAGGCGGGGTTGGCAAAAGGGCCTTTCTGTGTGGAGTTTGCATGTTCTCCCCGTGTCCCCTAGGGTAGGTACCCTCACAAAAAGCATGCAGTAATCCTGGTCACTAAACTGCCTCCTCCTGGCCAGCCGGGGCGCCTGATGGAGGGGAAAGGAACTGGTTGGAATAACGTGTTCCTTCCACGCGCTACGTCCAACCAGGGAAACTTCCCCCCTGTCAGGTGTAAAGGAGCAACCTGGACACTCATGCATGAAGGAAGCATGAGTTCAAGTCCGTTGCTCTCCCCAGGTTGGCGGAGGGTGTGTAGAGTCCAGGATCACATTAGATAATTGACACAGGGGTGAAAAATGGGTTACAAAATTGTGGGATAAAAAATATTAAAAAACATTGAAGACGAAGGTCTGGACGCAAATTCTGATTGGCCGGAATGAGATGATGTATGATGATATACGATGATAAGAACTCCCCTCACAGCTGTGATTTTATTAACAGCTATAGCGTGGATTCTGTCTGAACACAAACATTAAATGCCATTGGCATTGATGAGGATGTACGATGATTAGAGTGCCCCTCACTTCACATGGGTGTGTTTTTTTTAATGCTGTCAAAGTTAACGCGTTATTAATGCATTAACGCAACACCTTATTAACGGCACAAGTTTTTAAGTGGAGTAACAGCCTTCCATTTACATTTCACAAAGGTTTTGCTGGTGTCGTACGTTCCAGTCCAAAAAAGCTTGAGAAACCTGTGCAATTCATCCATCCAGACCAAATGCAAAACCCCCGCTGTTAATTTTGCATCGCATTGTAAACAGCTGTGCCTCGTTATAGCCAGTAGCCACACACGTTTCTAACTTGCGGTCACAGTCGCGATACTTTTCAGTTGTGTGGTACTTCTTTATGGATTTAACTGTAACAGAAAGTTCTATCCAGAGTCCAGACTATCCACAGTCCCATCTCCCAGTCACGGAGCTGGGACTGACAATACACACACAGAGACGAGTCGACGAGGAGCAGCAGCACACATCCAGACCAGCTAGCTAGAAGCCAGAGGTGTTGCCAGTATAACTCTATGGCAGAAACAAGCCACCTAGGTCTATACAAAATAAGACAAAAAGAAGCAACACTGGTCGTTTCTGGCCAGTGTTGCCAAATAAGCGATTAGTAAGTAATTTCATTTAATTTATAAGCGATTTTGGGATTATTTTTGTAGATGGGGGTCCTTTGCTCTTGTCATGAAAATGTTTGAGAACCACTGCTCTAAAACAATATTAGACAAAGTTTGAGCCACAAACACATTGCTCTCTCTCTTCTACTTTTGTATAAATTAAATAGGCCTATTCATGATTCTGCTTATAGAGAAGTAGCCTATGTTAGTTTGTTTTATGGAAACAGTTGTTTGTGTTGAATGTGCTAATTGCACAGAATTATTCAAAAGAGAGAAAATGGGCAAGCCATAAAATAATGCACATTGCACTTGTCTTTTCATATGTCATGTGGAAAAAAGGTAAATAAAAAAAGTAACGTTAATGTTGTCAAACCTGATCGGAGCATCTCTACAAGCGTTTTCTTTCAGTTCATCATTGAATTTAGAGCGAAAAAGGTTTTGCGATTAATTGCGATTAATCGCGCGATCAACTACACAAATCATGCGATTAATCGCGATTCAATTTTTTAATCGCCTGACAGCGCTAGTTTTTTTCAATCAATGATTCTCAAACATGTTAATGTCAATGACCCATCCAAATTAATATGCATTTGTCTGCAGGGTAACAAGAAGACTCACCCCGGTGCGTGCCCGTTTTTCCTCCCGGAATTTTCTCCAGTGAGGGGGATAACTTTCTAATATGCTATTGGCTGTTTGTATTCTTTTTGGAAAAATATAAAAAGATACACCTGTGGAAAGGCTATATTATTTTACTTATATTGACCCTATAAACAATTTAGTATTATTTAGTATATGTAAGGTTTTGCCCCCTCAAATGGTACCTCGTCAGATAATCCCCACATATCCTACAACAACTTCTGTGAACAGACTTCACTGTAGTAGCTTTTCATAAATAATATTTGTACTGCTGTCTGCTGTCATGAAAGTTTATAGTTAGAGAAATTCAAAATCCAGCCGTCTGCTGTCCAGCCTCTCCTTATTCTGGGAGGAAAACAGAAACGGGGTGAGTCTTCTTGTATTCGTCTGCAGACCCCGATCTGAAAATATTTTGTGTGTTTAGACCGTTTCAGTCTCTATGGAAATAGCACTGCTCCTGGCAGAGCGGTACAGAGAAACTCACTAACACTTTGGACCAGAACTATACAGGAAGCCCTTGGCTGTGTGCTGCCTCACCTATTAGTATGGTAATGCAGTGAGGTGGTTTACGAGCACTGGGCCAGGGCCGGGGTCACCGTTCCAATCTCAGTCCGGGGTGTGTAAAAGTGTAAACGGCTGCACACCAGTCCACTGGCTGACCTTGTTAAATCAGCACTGCCACCATTGCGCCGCGGACGGTGTTATGACCCCATTTAGGCAGGTGTTTTGACCATCCAGTCAAACAGAATGACGCACACACAGGGCAGAAAATCTCTTCTGTTATTGGTGTCCTTTGGTGTTTTTACTTTTTACACAATAATAATGTAGGCCTCAATACCGTACAACCACTTCAGTGGCCTTGAGGTTTGAGTGTGCGCCTTAGGGGTTCAATCCCCTAAGCCGGGTCATACCAAAGACCAAAAGCTGAGCCTCCCTGCTTGGCATACAACATCAAGTCAAAACATGAAATAGTGATTGTCTCAATGAAGGGCGGTAGTGTAAGTGATATTTCTTTGGTTAAAACAAAAACGTTTTTTGTTAAAAGGTCTCCCTGTTTTTCCAACTCTTTTAATAAACAGAAAATACAATTTCAGGTAGGTGACAAAATAGCAGCCAATCAGGAGAGATTAGCTATTTATGAGCAAACTTTGTATGGTGTTCCAGTTCCAATTTGTCTGCTCATTTTTCGTGTCATCACTTACCATTCCACTTGTGCATTTTCTATTTAATAAAAAGCTGGAGAGACATGGAGACTCCTGTTACTGAACAAACACTCCATAGCAATGAGTACTATCACAATATAGAGCTTTTAAACACTTATTTTAACCAGAGGAAATTAATAGATATAAATGGATACCTAGATGAATACTTCGATAGTTTTAAAGGACTGTATATAAATGCCTCCAATAGCCCAGCAGGGAGACCCAAATGCAGTGCTGTCTTTACCTTTAAAATGAGTGAATTGCCAAGACAGCAACCGTAAGTTGAAAACCTTAAAGAGTAATTTGGAGACGGAAGAAACTTCTGAGAGGAAGGTTTCAGGTTTTACAATGTTTTATTATAGGTAATAAATTAAATTCACAGATAAATGTATTACAAGTTCAGATAGTACAGTTACAATATAATTTAGAGTGATCAAAAGTTCCAATATCCGAACTGAACTCTCCTCTATTGTTCCAGGCTTAATACTACATACATTGTATGACATCATTTGTTGATAAAAGTTCATTGGCTGGAGATGATTCATGTCCGCAATGTCAGATGACAAGACCAGGTTTGGCGATCATTAGTCTAGCGCATTGATGATGAGGATGGTGTAGCGACGTATAATTCATCTCCTTGGTCCCGCTTGGAGCCGGGAGAGCGTGCAAGCTGGCGTTGCTATGGCAACCTGCTGATAACCTTCCCTGCACTGTGAACTCTTGACAGAGAAAAGCACTCCCTGACTCCCACTATAGCCAAGGTCACACTTGCTGATATCAGAGCAGCTGCGTGTGGAATTAAATCAAAACAGGGCTACAGTACTGTGAGTTTGTGGCTGCAGGCAGTATGGAGACTTCAATAAGGTATTAAATCTGAGCCTGGCGTCAGGAAATCCACAATATAAATATGATAAAATAATATAAAGGATAATATAGGGCTGAGATGATTAGGCACGTCGATGGTGACATGACATTAATGGATAAGATGAACAACCCGGTGTAAACAGGCAGTAAAATGATAAGTAGGGCAAGATGACAAAATATGAATGAGCTCAGATGGAACACGGTCTGGGCCAAAGTTCTATCTGTGCTGACCAACTGAATATGATGAAGTGACCAACTTGACATAACGTGTAAACAACATATACATTTTTATCCATCAGAAATCACTTACTACCTTTAAACCTCTCTTCCTTTGTTGCATCTTCGTCAGTGCTATGTGTCTTTTGTGTGTTGGAGTTGTTGTGTATCTTTTCATGTGAGTATCTGTCTCTGTTGTGTGCTGGAGTGTCTTTCTGTTGTCTGCTGAGGAACCGGACTCGTTAAAATCCTAAATGATGTATATCGGCTGTTTCCGGCATGAGACACTGTGATACCACAGAGCATAAATGAGGTTCTACGCTCTCCCTGTTGCTCTTTTTCATATACAGATAACCTTGTCAGATTGAGTTTTATTATCATTTGATGGGGCTACACATACCTATTAAGTTGTGTGCCCACACCAGTTTTAAAACACCCCTTAGGGCACTATCACCAGCTTTTTCAATTTAATAATCCCACTGATAAGGAAGCAAGATAGCATAGCATGATAAGAGAGTCATTAGGAAAAACATAGAGGGGGGAAAGTTAATTGCCAAATAATTATGAATGCCATTTTGGGCTAAAAAATAAATAAAAAAGCCTACAAAGTCAATAAGAGTGTGAACGCAGTGAAGGAGTTGTTGCTAGGCAATGTGGTAATGGTCTGTGCTGCATCTAATTTAAGCAGTTGGCTTTATTGAAGTGAGTGCTTGATAGTTTGTTTGATAATAATGGATGGCATAGCAGGGGAGAACTAGTGGAGTACTAGTGGAGAACTTTCTGCTCTTAAACAAACAAAATGTAGAAAAACAACCTGAAACTAAACTAAATAAAAATCTACCAAATGCTACATAAGCTGCTTGCTTTATAATTATAAGCAAAATGAAAAACCTTGAATGAGAAAAGCTGAGCAAGCTGTGAGCCAAGCTCAGTCTGTTTGCTCAAATAATGCTTTCAAAGTATTTGAGTGGACTAAACATTTAACTGTCAACTGACATCCATTGCCAGCATGTTATCTGTATGGAAAGAATGTCTTCCCCGATCCATGAGCATAGAATTCATGCAGTCTTTGCTCTGCCTTGTTCCGCCGTGTGTTGGTATTCCATCCTTTTTACTAGAGATGTGAAGCGCCAGGGTCTTTTAGCTACATCGCTTGTTGCATCTCTCTCTCTATGCCTCCAGGAACGCTGGCTGGCACACAGAGTCGTACTGTTAAAGCAGAGAGAAAGGCCCTGTGTTGATGTTGGCGAGCGTGTATTTGTTAAATATTTTATTATCTTGCAATAAATGCACGGAATACGGAATATAATTCACATATCTCCAGAACCCTTCGACCGTCCAACTTCAAATTCATCATGCGTGCCGCTGACGAGTCGACCCAAGGGAGTTTAGTGCACAGCGTTGAGTCGGTCGGCTAGGCAGTTGTCCAGCACCGCCTGCAAGTTGGGAACGATGCAAGTTGGGAACCTATTATGCAATACTCCATAGCACCCATTTTAACCGTCTGTGTACCTTTTGTGCCCTTATATGTATCTGTCTGTCTACCTGTGTCTGAAGAGTGCAAACTGACTGTGAAAAGTGGACTGGTTAAGTAATCACATGGCGTTGTGGTGTGGTGTTAGATGACCTCATTAGGTCTATGTCATAGACCATATTCACACAGCAACCCCAGCCTAAGCTTGATTTGGCAAATGCACACATTCCCACACCCATCAAACTAAGAAGGCAATACTGAAAATCAACTTTAGAATTACTTGACTAATCAATGCCTATCAAGGCCTGGACTAGGCTCAATGTAGCCTGACAGGTGTTGTGAGTTCAAGTCCTGATCTCAACAGCCTTTGCTGCACGTCACTTGGCATCTCTCTCCCTGTTTCCTATCAACCTACTGTCCTATCAATAAAGGTATAAAAATCCAAATAATTACATTTATATCAAAATGAACGTTGCTGCGATCTACAGCCTAACTGGAATGGGAACATATATGTGCAGGACAGTAGGAGGCAGGCTCTCTATCTCCAGCAGCAGCACTGGTTGACAGGGCAGAGGAGCCCTGTTTATCTTGGCCAGAGTGTATGTGTTTTTGTGTTTTAATGAATAGTGTGAATAAAAAATGAAGCAGGAGGTTTGACTGTGACCCAAACAGTGCTGTACTGTGTAACCTGCTGCCATCTGCAGCATAACTTCTCCCATGTGGATCTCAGTTCCTGTGTGAAGCACTTAGCAACACTGCTTTTGAGCAGGGATATATGCATGTGAAGTTTATTAATAGTATTGTTAGGAGCGGCGCAAGACTTTTGGGGGCCGTGCATTGTTTCATTTGTACTGCCATGCGCCCTAATCAGCAATAGGTAGGGTAGGGTCTAGGGGGTTTTCATGATTCTGAACGGCCGTTTTTAGCCCAAGGAGTGTTTTTTGTACAAAACTAATGCTTGGAATGGATACAGAATCATCATGCGCCCAACGGATACAGATATTCATGATTTTTCAATTATCAGAAACCATTGCCCGTACAATTTTGTGATTTGGTTCTGCTCACCTCAGGGTTACCACCGTTTGAGACCAAATGGCCGGAGACTGTCCGAGTTATGCCAGGGACACATTTTGAGTTTTTGACACAGCCATCTTGCCAAATAATACCTCTACATTGTACCTACTACATCTACATACAGTATTGTTGTACTAACCTGTTAATTTTTTCTTTTGCACTTTGGCCTAGAGAATATGCCCCCTTCTTAATTGCTTGCGTGCGTGCGTGCGTGCGTGCGTGCGTGCGTGTATGTGTGCGTGCGTGCCCGCCCACATAGACTCAGTGGTGAAATTGTCATGAACAAGTTAAATTACTCTCTACAATTGATGTGGGTTTGTACAGAAGTACTTAGCTGTGTGATCCAAATGCATTGTTATTTGACGCTTTAATGATGCTGACTTTTCCTAATTACCACATAGTTCCTTAATGTCCTGCCACCCACCAGGATGGATATATCCATCCCATGCTGCACCAGTATATCGTACAAAAACCTTGTATCTCCATAGTTTGAGTTTGTATCTATTTCCCCCCTGTAAATGACTTCATCATACCAAAGTTCCACACAGCATGTAGGTCTGCTATCTTTGAGTGGTGCAGTGGACATCTATGTGTGTGTGTCCCTGTGTCCCTGTGTCCGAGCACGAAAATATATAGCCTTTGTACAGTACAGCACCACTCACTTCAGACGGGTCAGATTTTTTATAATCTAAATAAGGTTTGGACATATTAAGGCAGCTTTCCACCTGAGAGTGACAATAACACACGTTATGGGGATGTCTGGGCATGCAATACTCTTAGAAATACTGTGGCTATTTCTGTACAAATCCCAAGGATTTGCCGATGACTACAGATGTTCCAATACCATTGTCTTCCTTCCTGATACCATAACTTGACTGAGTATCGGCTGATACCAGTACTGATGTATTACTATGTATTTCAGATGTATTTCCCCGATACGATATGTTTCGACCAATCACAACACTTGTTTCATACACAGAGAATGTAAACAGATTTGTGAAGCGTCAACGTCATTTCCTTGAGCGGTACTTCCGCCAAAATCGTGCTTCTTCCGCCAAATTCCAGCAATGCACTCTACAGCGTAGGCCGTAGGGCTTGCCCAGTGTACACCCACTGTAGTTTTGGCACTGAATAAAGGGGCAGATTCCCCTAAAAAATTTGATAAATCTGCCCCATATTTGATGGCTGGTTCCTGATTGGTGCCCCACAACTTAAGGGGCTGCTCAATCCAATCACAACCGAACAGTGCCAGACTAATCCCTGGCATATTTGTTTGGTTTCCAGGTTATGATTGAATTTGTGTTCATCACAACATGATACTGAAGGCTAAAATTATATAGATTTTATTGTATGGTAATCATTAACAAATGAACTGCTCCTGGCGGAACGTTCTTACAGAAGGAATCCAACTAGCAACTGCTTCTGGCATAACGTCTGATAAGCTTTATTATTGGTATCAAACCGGATTGCTGATTTTTACTTGCGCAAGCAGAGCGCGCAAGTAATATTTTCGCCCGGTCTCCTTCGTCGTGACAGCTGTTCCGCCATTCGAGGCTTACGCAGAAAAACATCAAATCTGTGCCTGTGTTGCTGGACCAATGATGACGAAATGACCATATTTCTTACGTCATCATTTAGAGCTAGTCATACGTGTACTATATACATAATCAGTAAAAAATAAAATAGCAAATTGTGCCTGATCTGCTGGGACCAGAGTACGTGGTGTGTATGTGTATGACTAGCTCTAAATGATGACGTAAGAAATATGGTCATTTCGTCATCATTGATCCAGCAACACAGGCACAGATTTGATGTTTTTCTGCGTAAGCCTCAAATGACGGAACAGCTGTCACGGTTTTTGGCACAAAGTAACCACAGTATACCGCTAATCAACTTACAACTACACACTTTATACAGTATAGAGTATAGAGTATATATGTATACATATATAGTATATGCCTATATACTATATATATACACTATATATATTTCTTACGTCATCATTTAGAGCTAGTCATACGTATACTATATACATAATCAGTAAAAAATAAAATAGCAAATTGTGCCTGATCTGCTGGGACCAGAGTACGTGGTGTGTATGTGTATGACTAGCTCTAAATGATGACGTAAGAAATATGGTCATTTCGTCATCATTGGTCCAGCAACACAGGCACAGATTTGATGTTTTTCTGCGTAAGCCTCAAATGGCGGAACAGCTGTCACGGTTTTTGGCGCAAAGTAACCACAGTATACCGCTAATCAACTTACAACTACACACTTTATACAGTATAGACTAAGTATAGAGTATATATGTATACATATATAGTATATGCCTATATACTATATATATACTATATATATTTCTTACGTCATCATTTAGAGCTAGTCATACGTATACTATATACATAATCAGTAAAAAATAAAATAGCAAATTGTGCCTGATCTGCTGGGACCAGAGTACGTGGTGTGTATGTGTATGACTAGCTCTTAATAATGACGTAAGAAATATGGTCATTTGTGGTCATTTGGTCCAGCAACACAGGCACAGATTTGATGTTTTTCTGCGTAAGCCTCAAATGGCGGAACAGCTGTCACGGTTTTTGGCGCAAAGTAACCACAGTATACCGCTAATCAACTTACAACTACACACTTTATACAGTTTAGAGTATAGAGTATATATGTATACGTATATAGTATATGCCTATATACTATATATATACTATATATATTTCTTACGTCATCATTTAGAGCTAGTCATACGTATACTATATACATAATCAGTAAGAAAATAAATAGCAAATTGTGCCTGATCTGCTGGGACCAGAGTACGTGGTGTGTATGTGTATGACTAGAAAAACTAAAAAGGGATCCAGAATATATCTACAACGATAAAACAGTATTTCTTATATAGATAGAAACTTGAATCATACTTAATAATACTAGATGTTTATATGTATAAAGTAGGTAGCAAATAGTTACATCTAAACATTAATCATTTCAAACGTTCCTTCACAGAGATACTGAGATTTGACCGTTTACAGCGGTCGAAAGGACTTGCGCGCTCTGCTTGCGCACTAGTTGGCCATTTATGGCCTACTAGTGTGCAACAAGCAAGTATGCACTCGACAGAGTGCAGTTCTAGTTGGTCTTCTAGGTCTGCATGTCACGTTTTAGTGCACTGCTATTGTTATTGATTGAAATATATGCATTTCTTTCCCCTCAATGCGTGACTGATTTCAGGCAAAAGATAATCACAGCAGGAGCAGGCCCTAATCAACTTTGCCAAACCCTAATGCTGTGTTGCTCTAAGGAAGCTGAAAGCTTTGCCTTTTTGAAGCTAATCCTACTTGATTACAGCAATATAATCATAATAAAAAGCTCTTTTACATAAATACACCCACATGAAGCTGAATTTTCATGCACCTCTTGCCTTGATGTCGGCACAATGAGGTGCGCACACGCATACAGGCAAGTCCCCCCCCCCCCCCCCCCACACACACACACACACACACACATATACATTTATGCAGTGGCTCCGTTCCAGGGAATGAGCCTTTCTAAGCTTGTTAGTTCGCTGAGCAATTTTTATCTTCATGCACACAAACACAATTTTTTTTACAGCAAAAGTGTTGTGATTGAAATGGGATGGGAAGAGACTAGAGCGTGTGTGTGTGTGTGTGTGTGTGTGTGTGTGTGTGTGTGTGTGTGTGTGTGTGTGTGTGTGTGTGAGGAAGCGAGAGTGAGAGAAAGAGAGAGTGAGAGAGGGTTGGTGCTGTAATCCCCAGAAGCTGGTTTACCTACGTTGTTCCTGGTAATGGTTTTAGGAGATTATTTCTCCTGAGAATAGCATATCACTCCCCATCACTTCCATAGCACTCCTGTTCTGCTGCCATGTCGTGCTGTGCTGTGCCATGCTATGTTTGTGAATGAGTGCATTTTCCTGGCAACGCTGCTTGCCGGAATTGCCGTGTGGGAACCTTGTATGTTCAAAACTAGGGATGGGTTATTGTACAATCCATCCATCTTAAACCGCTTGTCCGTAGTCGGGTCGCGGGTGCAACAGCTCCACCAGAGAGCTCCAGACTTCCCTTTCCATTAGTAACTTCCTCCTGGGGGATCCCGATCCCAGTTTTAAGATGTAATCCCTCCATCTGATCCTTGGTCTGCCCAGGGTTGTGCCCAGGGTTGTGCATCAAGGACCTCCCTAGGGAGACGCTTGAGTGGCATCCTCCTAACCAGATGCCCAAATGTTGTTTGTAGAAATTGTACAATTGTACAATTTGTTTTTTTATGTTGAATACAGATTTAATTGAATTGTGTGTGTGTGTGTGTGTGTGTGTGTGTGTGTGTGTGTGTGTGTGTGTGTGTGTGTGTGTGTGTGTGTGTGTGTGTGTGTGTGTGTGTGTGTGTGTGTGTGCGTGTGCGCGTGCGCGTGTGTGCATGTGTTGTTTGTGTGCGTGCGGTCACTGAATGTTTGTTCACGTGTGCGTGTATGCTTGTAATTATTGTATTTGCACTACTTTTGTATGACACACTTGGATGATGAATTAGGCAATTAGGCATTAATCTACAAGAGAAACACAAAACTGAAATATGGAGAAACGAGGAAGTCAGAGCCTGCAGAAAGATTTATTCTGCATCTGCAGGCTTTTTCACTTTGTGTGTGCGTGTGCGTGTGCATGTGCGCGCATATAATGGGTCTACATCTGTGAACTTGAAATAAAGAGGCGGCCACACTGAGCATTGGGCAATGGTAAAGCACATACATAATTACATACATCTCTCATTAACAGTCTCAATGTCCACACACAGTGATAGATTACACAGGAGTACAATAATATTTATTTACATAAAACATGCATTGGCTAAAAATAAAATGAGAGCTCTAGTTAAGCCCCGGACCCCATATGCCACTGGGGATGTGTGGGTGTTGTGTACCATTGTATACACAGAACTATGTCTCTACCGTTAATTTGTCTAAAACATTGGCCCTATCGGCATGCTCTTCATCAGCATGTAAATAGGAAGGATAAACTAGCCATGGTTGAACTTATAAATTCTGGCATCCCTATTATGGGGACACAAATTCAATCATACATAATTCTGGAAAAAAGAATATGATGATTCACAATAATATTGTGAATCATCATATTCTTTTTTCCAGAATTATGTGAAAAAGAGTGAAAACAGGAGGGGGCCTAATGTAGAGCCCTGGCGTACTTTGGTCAACCACATTATAGGGTTTAAGTCCGTTCTCAAAGTGGGGTCCAAATGTGACCCCCAGGAGGCTGTGAAATGACGTATTTCACCCAAGGTAAGATATTTCCTGTTGCCTTATATGGCATGAAATGGGCGTGGATTTTCTATTACAACAGGTGACACCAGGCAACTCGCTTGCCTGTCATTCACCTTCTGTGAATGACATGTGAGATTGATCATATGGAATAAACACCCTCCTTTGCGCACTACATTTACACCTGGTCGAAAATTTCCTTTGTGAATCTGGCCCTCTGTGTCCTTGAGCAAGACACTGAACCCTTAATTGCTCCCGTAGTGCAGGTTGGTGTCTTGTATGGTTTCTTTGTGTGTGTGCACGCCGGGTGAATGTAATGCACAATCTATGTAAAGCGCTTTGGATAAAAGCCCTATACAGTATAAATGCATCATTTACCATTTACCATTTAGCGTCCCACTTGGAAGAGGCCGGCCTCCAAATGGTGTCTGTCCAGGGGACAGTCACCACACTTGCATGCTGCGCTTAACACTCGCACAGCAAGTCAGAAATACCCTTCATTCCGCTCTCAACTTTTTTGCATTGTCACTAGTCCTTCAGACGTTTCAGAGTTCAGCTTCCCCCCTTCGTCCTCCCTCCCTCCCCACATTAACAAGTGAAATCTATGCAATGACACAGCTTAACCCCAGCAATATTCCCGGGCTGACAAGCCACATTAAATTGAGCCATCGGTACAGCTGTAACACGTTGTGAAAGGCTGGCTCCCCAGCATCACGTATAGCGCTGTCCTCTTCTCCACACTGGGCTAAATCATCTTATGTGTGGAGTTCTGGCAAGTTTGGAAAAGCTTGTTTCACGGTCTGCTGGTATCCTTGCTGGTGGAAAGACAGAGAGCTACACATCAATGGAGCTGCTTGGATGTGCCGCATCTCATTGAGGATGTGTGTGTGTGTGTGTGTGTGTGTGTGTGTGTGTGTGTGTGTGTGTGTGTGTGTGTGTGTGTGTGTGTGTGTGTGTGTGTGTGTGTGTGTGTGTGTGTGTGTGTGTGTGTGTGTGTGTGTGTGTGTGTGTGTGTGTGTGTGTGTGTGTGTGTGTGCGCGCGCGCGCATGTTTTACAGTCTGCTTTGAAGATGAGATAAATG
>NC_139699.1:25625189-25660627 GCF_964188405.1 Protomyctophum parallelum
TCATTTATGTCTCCCTCTCTTCCTCTCTCTAATGGTTAGAGGCATAGCATTGATGAGCGAGGTGAATGCTCCTCCCTGACCTCCCGCCAATGACAATGACCAACGCATGCACGCACGCGCACACACACACACACACACACACACACACACACACACACACACACACACACACACACACACACACACACACACACACACACACACACACACACGCCATATCCAATTCGCAGGAGCTGGCACTAGCTTTCAGCTCCACTCTGCACTTGTTTCTCTTGACATATTGGTGTGTGTGTGTGTGTGTGTGTGTGTGTGTGTGTGTGTGTGTGTGTGTGTGTGTGTGTGTGTGTGTGTGTGTGTGTGTGTGTGTGTGTGTGTGTGTGTGTGTGTGTGTGTGTGTGTGTGTGTGTGTGTGTGTGTGTGTGTGTGTGTGTGTGTGTGTGTGTGCGTGCGCGTGCGTGTGTGTGTTGGGGGTTATTAGACACTAATGGAGCAGCCCTGTGCAAACTGCCAGCTCCGTTTTAAGTCTGTCTGCTGCTGCTTTTTTATTTTCTAATTAAATGGATGGATTGAAGTTATCAGTCATGTTGTGCATGTTGTGCACCGAAAATAGCTGATCGGCTATTTTTCAGTATTTTGAGTAGTCAAACAAGCACTAGAATAGAATTACATTAGCATATTTTGCATAAACCCTAATGGTATTTTCACACAGAGTAATAATGTGTACATTCTTATTGCAGTTTAGCTGTCTCTCCTTTAATTTATGATGCACTCTCAGATTAATTAATTAACATAATTGCAGTTTAACTTGCACTTGCACTTTCTCATTCAATATGTAATATGTAATGTGTTACTACTCTATTTTACTCCTCTACTGTTGAGGGACTATAGTCCGATTTATTTAACGAATAATTGTGTGAAGGTAATGCCCACGTGGTGCTGTGGCTACAGTCCCATAACTAATATCGTGATTCCTTAAAGAGTCAATTTAATGTTGTGCCGGTTCAAATCCTATAACTGTCAGGGATAGAGTCCCATGTGGTGGACAATCAGCTTTGTGGGTGTCATGTGCACCGTTGGTGCAGTGCGCATTTGATTCCCCAAATGTGAACATTGTTGTGTATATGTGCATGTTCCAGTTCCATAACAATGGTACCCATACATGTGCATGTATTTTACACATGTGTTAACCCACATGAACCTTACTGTCCTTATTGCATGCCACAATTGTTCCGGGATAGCATTCCGGGAATATCGGCAGATATTCGTTATGGTTGCAGTGTGACATCATCATCATACCCGGACGTTATGCTGAAACGCCTGCTGAGGCGCAAAAAAACCTATACTTTCTGGCCTTGACAGCCTATACTATCTGATTGCATTAAACTATGTTAAACTCAGTTTGCCACTCACTTTATGCATGTCCTCTATACACTATATAGCAACACTTTTTAGATATAGGTGGTTGCCTGATTACTGCTTCTGATGCTATATATCAGCATTTCATTACTATAGCCAAATTACTGCTTCTGATGCTATATATCAGCATTTCATTACTATAGCCAAATTACTGCTTCTGATGCTATATATCAGCATTCATTTTTACAGTGGGGGATTATTTTGACATTACAGGCCTACATGTATAATGTCCAACTTCACAGTTGTGGTCAAACTAATCCCTTATGTGTTCTCCTTCATGACAATGTGTGTGTGTGTGTGTGTTTGTGTGTGTGTGTGTGTGTGTGTGTGTGTGTGTGTGTGTGTGTGTGTGTGTGTGTGTGTGTGTGTGTGTGTGTGTGTGTGTGTGTGTGTGTGTGTGTGTGTGTGTGTGTGTGTGTGTGCGATTGTGCGTGTGTTTGCGTGCGAGCGTGCACGTGCGCATATGTGCTTACAATTTGGAAATTATTCAGTTCAGGATTAGGCATTTAGATGCCGAAATAGCCAATTTCCAATCCATACGAATGCGTTGGGACACGTTACAAGGGTTAGAGTTAAAAATGCAAAACGTTATTAGAAAAAGAAAATGGCATTAATAATATTCTCATGGCCTACTAAATTGTTGAAGTCCCTGTGTGTGTGTGTGTGTGTGTGTGTGTGTGTGTGTGTGTGTGTGTGTGTGTGTGTGTGTGTGTGTGTGTGTGTGTGTGTGTGGTAAGGGAGGTAGGACAGGATATGAATGTCAAACAGGAGGGATCGGTATAGAGGTGAATAGGAGGTTTCATAGCAGTGCATCAATCAATACTTATGTCATTTCTTCACACATCAACAACAGTCCCGCTGTTATATATGCTGTAAACCTGTTAATTTACTGTAAAGAAAATGTAGGGGATCATTTTGACTATATTTGTAAGTAAGTACACACTATGCCTTGCCGAACCATAATTATATATATTATATTATAATTATGTGGCTCACAGTAGCCTGGCTAATAAACCAGACCGAATCAGCCGTTGGCAAAAATAATTGCCTGCACGACAGTGTGATTTGAGTCTGGCTTATTAGCCAGGCTAGGCTCACAGTGCATGAGGCTATCTCCTGTTTCTGTAGAGTGAGGCGGCTTGATGTACAAGTACACGTCCTAGACATGACCCTAGTATGTCACGTGACGTACAAGTACACCTACCTCCTGGACATGATGCTTGTATGACGCAAGTACTAACCCCCAGTCCAACCCTTGATGCTGATCGAGGGCCATGCAGGAAGGCATTGGGTCCCATTTATAGTCTGCTTTTTCAATACATACTGGACAAATTATCATTGAGGATTATACAGTGTTATAGAATGGCAGCAGTTTTAATACAGTGCTAATTGGATACACAGGGTGTGTGTGTGTGTGTGTGTGTGTGTGTGTGTGTGTGTGTGTGTGTGTGTGTGTGTGTGTGTGTGTGTGTTTGTGTGTGTGTGTGTGTGTGTATGTGTGCGCTCTCGCACGCATACAGGTTTGTTTATCTCTATGTTTGCATTGTGTGTGTGCATGCATGTATACATTCACACGTGGGCATTTCTGTATAAGGGAGTAATGCGTGTGTGTTAGTGTATCTCCATTTTTGCATGCATGCACACCTGTGGTCATAAGGGAGGTGTGTGTGTAGTTGTGTGCTCTGTTTGTGTGCATGTGTAGGTGTGTGCTCGTGTGTGTGTGTGTGCATGCGTGTGTGCACACGCGTACGCGTGCGCTGTTGTGTTGTAGGAGTGAGAGGTTAACAGCCAGTAATTAAGTACATCTCTTTCTCTCTGTCAGTTCACATTCTTTGCCTTTCGGCCAATTAGCTGTAGTTCAGTAGTACACTAGAGCATCAGGTGTGTGGATGCAACCAGCTCATTGGCTCAGAGACACGTTCTGTCCCCAGGACATGTGTCCTCTGACCTCCCATAAGTCATACAGACTGTAACAGGCCACACACATTACATTCTGGACATGAAGCCAATAAGGAATTCATTAAAACGCTGCAGTTCCCATTGATGGCCTGGAAGGTGTCGCTATTTGCTCCCCTGCTGGTTACAGAAGCATTGACATTCCATTCAAGTGAATTGGTATTTGGTCAGACCTTTACCCTTGGTTGTATAGTAAACATTTCCATAAATATGTTATGCTATCAGCTGCTAGTTTAAAAGTATTCTTTCAATCATCATGACATGCATTTTTGTGAATTATAATCCCAATCATTTTTAAATTGATGATAAAGTATAGGGTTCACTTATAGGCCTTCTGCTGGTTATATTGAGTAAATCGTTGTTTTGGTTGGAATGGAAGTGTGTTCAGTATTATACTGCACGTTCAACTGTTAACTATTATAGTGTCATCATTATCACTTAGTCACTTTGGTCTCCATGTATTGCTACGTACATATAGCTATGTATACTTACTTACATGTCGCATTCTGTACATGAGTGTTGATATAGTTTATACTATTTGTATGGCTATTTGGCTTGTATTATTCATGTTTTATTACAGCTATACAGATCATTGATATTACCCTATTTTTATGGCTATACTTCTCTATTACTATGTATAACAACAAACACGTTGGAAATTGTCCATCCCTCGAATCAGGGTGATAGGATCACAGTCCTGCCCATGAACGAGCACGTTGAGCGGTCAGGTGACTAGTGAAGCGCTAAATAATGTCACAGAGCAGCATGGTGCATGTTTGGTATGGCATGGCATGCACGGCACGCCACAGAGCAGCAGGGGAGTGATTTCTGCAGCTTTAAGGCACCCGTCAGTGTCGTGAATCACATCTCCGTTTTTATCCGCTGGAATGAACCTACAGGAGTACTGTGTCTGTGTGTGTGTCTGTGTGTGTGTGTGTGTGTGTGTGTGTGTGTGTGTGCGCGCGCGTGTGCGTGTTCTTGCGACTTGCTGCGCTTGTTAGAGAGACAGACAGACAGACAGACAGGGACTGAACAACAAAGACAATCTGGGCTACCACCCGCCACTCCTATAATCTCCTTCCACCTTCCAGCAGGCCTAAGTATGCCGCCACCGTCTCTATATGTTTATACAGAGATGCTAATAGTGAGCCAGCTCTTTATCCTCGCACACCACGGATCAACATAATGGAATAGGGAGACATAATACGGCCTGAGTCAAACAGTCAGCTTCCAATCCCCTTAACAAATCTGATGGAGAGGCTATGAATAACTAAAGGCCCCCTCGCACGGAGTCTCCCCCTTCCCTTCTCATATCTTCTCTCCGTTCCCCTCTTCCTCTCCTCTCATCTCCCAGGAGAATCTGCAGAGAGCTGAGAGCAACAACTCGGATTAGCTCATTTGACTTTTAACGCTTCTTGTCTTCCTTTTTCTTTTTAATTAGGAAGCCCTCCTGCTAATATTTACCTCTGCATTCTTAATTTGAAATTACCATCAGGATGCAGTGAAAAACAGTTAAAAAATACAAAATGCAAAAAAAGAAAAGAAGGGGTGGGGGGGGGGGGGGGGGATTTTAATTTTCTTCTTGAACGGATACAAGGGGAACAGAATTGACTCAGGTCCCGGAGCTGCACTGGAGAGATGTGTACACGTTGCCGTGAAATGACATGGTTGCTGTGAAGGGCAGTGGGCTGCTCTTTGAAAGAGGCTGTGTGTGTGACTCTGCTATAAGCTACTTTGTGTTGTGTACCGTGAACTGGCCTCAAGCCACCCCGCATCCCAACCACTGCTCCAGTGGCGGAAAGTAACTAAGTACTAACTGTACAGGTATGTTTACTGTACTTAAATGCAATTGTGATATACTTGTACTTGAGTATTGAGTATTCTCTGAGGCAATTATTGTACTTTTTTACTTTGTTTTACTCTCAGTCTGCACTACAGCTGCAACTCTGATGTCAGCAGTACTGCTGTAAAGCTTGTCAATTCACACTACCCCTTCAGTTCACTTGGAACCACAAGCCTTCTTTTCCCTTCATGATGGTCAGACTCCTACAAGATTTACATGTGGCAAAGACAAAATGGGCCATATATTTGCTCCTTCAGACTCCCTCCTTACCTCAACCCATTAAGGCTGATTCTACAAATGCCTCCAAATCAGTAATCTTGTTTATTTCTTTGTGTGTGTGTGTGTGTGTGTGTGTGTGTGTGTGTGTGTGTGTGTGTGTGTGTGTGTGTGTGTGTGTGTGTGTGTGTGTGTGGGGTAAGGGAGGTAGGACAGGATATGAATGTCAAACAGGAGGGATCGGTATAGAGGTGAATAGGAGGTTTCATAGCAGTGCATCAATCAATACTTATGTCATTTCTTCACACATCAACAACAGTCCCGCTGTTATATATGCTGTAAACCTGTTAATTTACTGTAAAGAAAATGTAGGGGATCATTTTGACTATACTGTGTAAGAAAGTATACTATGCCTTGCCGAACCATATGTGGCTCACAGTGCATGAGGCTATCTCCTGTTTCTGTAGAGTGAGGCGGCTTGATGTACTGTACAAGTACACGCCCTGGACATGACCCTAGTATGTCACGTGATGTACAAGTACACCTACCCCTGGACATGACCCTAGTATGTCACGTGATGTACAAGTACACATACCCCTGGACATGACAATAGTATGTCACGTGACGTACAAGTACACCTACCTCCTGGACATGATGCTAGTATGACGCAAGTACTAACCCCCAGTCCAACCCTTGATGCTGATCGAGGGCCATGCAGGAAGGCATTGGGTCCCATTTTTTATATTCTGCTTTTTCAATACATACTGGACAAATTATCAGTGAGGATTATACAGTGTTATGGAATGGCAGCAGTTTTAATACAGTGCTAATTGGATACTTGCAGAGTCGTTCACATTTCACCAATGAAGCGTGCACCAAAAGGTTCTTGGTAAATGCACAAAGGGGTGTGTGTGTGTGTGTGTGTGTGTGTGTGTGTGTGTGTGTGTGTGTGTGTGTGTGTGTGTGTGTGTGTGTGTGTGTGTGTGTGTGTGTGTGTGTGTGTGTGTGTGTGTGTGTGTGTGTGTGTGTGTGTGTGTGTGTGTGTGTGTGTGTGTGTGTGCGTGCGTGCGCTCGCTCGCTTGTTTATCTCTTTGCGTTCTGTGTGTGCATGCGTGTATACGTTCGCATGTGGGCATTTCTGCATAAGGGAGTAATGCGTGTGTGTGTGTTAGTGTATCTCCATTTTTGCTTTTCTGCTTTTTAACAGTTTGACTGTTTTTTACGATTAACCCGCATTTTAATCAACCCCCCTTCACTGCCGAGATTGTTGTATTACCTTTAGAGCATACGCTGAATTATTTGGGCTTTTAATCCGCGAAAATCCATCAAAAAAAGCTCCCGTGGTTTGTTATGATCTGTGTGTAGCATCCACCATCTTGGTGCACCCGGAAGACGCACACAAGATTGGTTTCAATGAGGCGTTGCAACCAATGCATTTCCATTGGCCTCAATTTCCCAGAAGCCCTAGCAGCCCACAGCATGTGACGATTTCCGGTTTCGTCATCACAGCGAAGCCATCCAGTCTCATGCTCCGCGACGAAGACGGATTTTCTTTTGATTCATTACATTACGGCGGATTAAACACATAAAACAAAAGGCGGGTATGTCCGATACGGCAGCGACATTAACCTGGAGTAATCCATTCGCGGCACGGAAACTGTTAATAGCCAACGAGAAAAAATAATGTCACAGATGCTTTTCTGCCTGTAGCACTTTGAGATTTGTTTCAAATGTAAAGTGCGTTATAAATAAAATGTATTATTATTATTATTATTATTATTATTATTTATTTTTCCCAGTTGTAATTGATTAAATGCAATTGTGATATATTGATTGATTGATTTTGATTGATTGTTTGTTTATTTCCGTGTCCTGCACACAATGTGCCCAACCCTCATGGGTTTATAAGACACCATTTCACAATTGCATTTACAGCATGTTTACATTACATAATTCATGCATTTACAGCATGTTTACATTACATAATTCATTATATTACAACTCAGATTTATACAGAGTCTTCTTTCCCAAGCTTGACAAATAAAATCTGCCACAACAAAAGTCCCTTTGGCAAAACATATCTCCATTTTTACATAGTCATTTAAATCTAGGAAATCCTAACAGATATAAGATATCGTATTAACCAAAGTATCAAGTCGTCATATTTAGAGCAGTAAAACAAAAAGTGAACTTCGTTTTCAATTTCATCAAGATCACAGCAGTTTGGCATTAAACCTGCCAGTCTCCAGTGCTAATGGTAATGTTTCTGACCTTATTTGTGCACAGAGAGATTGTTGTCTTTTGTTTAAAATATACTTCACATAAGGTTCTACGGTATGTATGTCCTTTATAAGGCTATATACTTAACTTTCACACTACCCCTTCAGTTCACTTGAAACCACAAGCCTTCTTTTCCTTTCATGATGGTCAGACTCTACACGTGCGGAAAAGACAAAATGTGCCATATCTTTGCTCATTCAGACTCGCTCCTTACCTCAACCCATTAAGACTTGAGGCCGATTCTGTATGACTTTAATAGCGCTATTCAACAGCTTGATGGTTGGCAGCTGGAAACCACATGAGGTTTCTTTCATAGTCTGGTGATTTGGATTGTGATACATAACGTGTAGGCATTTCTTGCTTCGCCAGCCTAACGGCAGCAATGGGAATACGTTATATAGTCTGGGGTGACTGGGTAGTGTCCTTGGTAATGTGCACAGAGTAATGTGCAAGGATGAGTTGCTGTTTTTTTATTATTATTAGGGGGGGAGGGGCGTCATAATATGTCAGTGAACACCACCATCTAGTGTAAAACACTGGTGTCGCAGTCCCACAGGAAACAGGATATGGCGCGATGGAAAATCAGATCCTGATCCGCTTCCTGTTTATTTTTGGTGGGGAATCAGACGGCAATAACTCTTGAACGATTACGCTTGAATGGATTTTCTTCTGCCCCATGAACACGATCACCGGGGGTGTTATATATATAAAAAAACAAAAAAAACAAACACAACATGACATAACTCAAGTAATGTTATAACGGAAATGGCTGGCAGAAAAAGTGAGAAACAGGCGGAGGGAGAGGGCTGGTAGTCAATAGAGCACCGAAGTCCTGACGTCACTGTCAGTAGGGGGCGTCAGTCCACAGGTTCGTGTACTTTTGATTTGCATTGAAATCCCCATTCGGGGATTTTAGATCTCTTCATATAAGAACGTTTTTTGAAAGAAATTGTTGACAGCTGGGTGTGACGTATTTAGCAGTGACATTGCTTTCATTGTAGTTTCAAGGGTTTTGCCACATTAATTCCATTTTCTCCAGAAACTGGCTGTATCAAATATTAATGGACATCATTAACGACACACAGCCACCCCCCTGACAGAAAGGCCGGGATGATCGGTTTATTTTTCAAACACAGTTCTTATATGAAGCGGGGATTTCAATGCAAATAAAAAAATACATGAACCTGTGGACTGGCGCCCTCTACTGAATGTGACGAAATAACCCGACATTGAAAGTGAAACATATCTTAATTACGTCAGCATCAACATCCAGTATATAGACCTACCGTACCACGCATACCATACGTACATACGTCCAGCTGGTAACAAGAAGACTCGCCACATTTGCCCTTTTTGGCGAGTTATCTTGAGAACTCGCCGAAACGTGAAGAAACCGCCAGAATGTGAAGAAGCGTCGCCGCGGGGGCGACGCTTCTTCACATTCTGGCAGGTTTTCTTCAAGTTTTGGGGCACTTTCAGCAGCTGCAGCTGCAAGTTTCTGAATGTTCTCAGAGCCTGCATCTCCGCATGCTGGGGGTGGCTGATCTACAAGCTCACAACGTGAGCTCACGACGCTTTGTGAGCTTGTATATCAGGCAGAATAAATCAGCCATCACTGCGCTTCATTCACTGTGGAAGAGAGATGTCTTTTGTACCTCGCTATTTTTCGTGGCAGATTATGTTTAATCCCTCAGTGTTTGTGTTTTAAGTTTCTGAATGTTCTCAGAGCCTGCATCTCCGCATGCTGGGGGTGGCTGATCTACAAGCTCACAACGTGTCCGGACGCGACGTGTTGTGAGCTTGTATATCAGCTATTTTCAGCACGGAACACATTGTACGGCGAATAATAAATCAGGCATGGACACATTGTACGGCGAAGAATAAATCAGGCATGGACACGTACCTCCTCGTTATTTTTCGTGGCACATTATGTTAAAAAACAACAACAAGTTCCCTCAGTGTTTGTGTTTTCTTCACTTTCCGGGGCACTTTCAGCAGCTGCAGCCTCTGCTAGCTACTGTGCTAACGATGCTAAAGCAACAAAAATAACATCCATGCACAGACCAAAACAAACTAGAACTAGAAAAAGTGCCCTTCTGGGCACAGGTCTCCACCAGGATCGGACGCTGCGTTGAGGAGTTGTGGCGATTTGTACAAAGCGGGCTACTCCTGAAAACTGTAGGAGCCAATCGTGGCCAATCAGGATGGAATATGAGAAATCAAACAAACCTGTCTTGATCACATGACTATGGAGATCATGTGTACCGATTTGCGTGAAATTTGGATAAAATCTGAAGGAGTAATAATAGAAAATGTGTTTTACATATGTCGGCCTCCTGGTGGCGCTATAAAGAGCAGATGTGAAAAATTCCAGACAAAGGTTTTTCCTTGGCCTCTAGGGAGTTGGCATACAAAGTTATCCACATATCCGTGCAGTTAGAGGTAAAAACACTTTTGGGCCAGTTATAGCGCCACCTTGAGGCTGAGTTGAAATTGTTCATGTGGCATTTCGTCCTCGGCCTAGTGGGAATGTGGGTGCACAATTTCACGGAAATCACGTGATGTGTTCATGATTTGCAGCATTTTGTTTGAAACTGAGCACTCCTGTGAACTTTGGAAGCCAATCTTAACCAATCAGGATGGAGTGTGAGAAATCTGAAAGACCGGTTTCGTTGAATGGCTCTAGAGAGACTGTGTACCAATTTGCGTGATGTTTGGACAAAATCTGTAGGTGTAAAAAGCGGCCTCCTGGTGGCGCTATAACAGGCCGTTCTGGAAAGTTTGGGGCAGAGGTTCATCGTTGGCATCCAGGGAGTGTGTGTGCAAAATTTGGCATGGACCGGGTTAACGGTGGCCGAGATTAGCTGCTCACGGACACACGGACGGACGGACACACACACACACACGGACGGACGGACGGAGTGCAAAACATACTCTCCCCCCATGCCTTCGGCCTGGTGGAGACAAAAGGTTCCCTGCTGGGCACAGGTCTCCACCAGGATAGGAATGTAGGACATTGCAGCTTGCCTTCATCTGGTGGTTGGATAAAAGGGCAACAAAAGTAAATAAAAACACTTTTCGGTCAGTTATAGCGCCACCTTGAGGCTGAGTTGAAATTGTTCATGTGGCATTTCGTCCTCGGCCTAGTGGGAATGTGGGTGCACAATTTCACAGAAATCACGCGATGTGTTCATGATTTGCAGCATTTTGTTTGAAACTGAGCACTCCTGTGAACTTTGGAAGCCAATCTTAACCAATCAGGATGGAGTCTGAGAAATCTGAAAGACCGGTTTCGTTGAATGGCTCTAGAGAGACTGTGTACCAATTTGCGTGATGTTTGGACAAAATCTGTAGGTGTACTGTGCAAAAACTTGTTTTGCACAAAGTGGCCTCTTGGTGGCGCTATAACAGGCCGTTCTGGAAGGTTTGGGGCAGAGGTTCATCGTTGGCATCCAGGGAGTGTGTGTGCAAAATTTGGCATCGACCGGGGTAACTCGTTAGAGGCTGTACACATATCGGGTTGTCAAAAACATGCATTTTTCCCTTTTTTGCAGGCACAAAGACAGTATATCAATAAGAAGAGTTCTGGAACCCACTAGTCATCATCAAATTGCTTTAATAGGTTAAATTAACAGTAGAAGATATGTCAATTGGGTTTCATGGGTCATTAGGTCACACAAACACCTCACATAAACACAGACACAAAAATCGGATTTTCAACCATTTGTGTTCAATTGGATTGAGCATTTGACATCTCTTCTTAACATATCCTATTTGCAGTAAGAGTGTCTACCATGCAATGACATTATTAGAGAGGCCTAACAGTCTCCTGAGCATGAACAAAGGGCAGTACACTTGAGGGCAGACTTTTTGCACTTGCATCGCTTCGTGCACCCTTTCTTGCAACCACAATGTATCAGTTCATAGCAGCTCTGTGAGGCTTCTGGAAGGGTGGACCACAGTGGCTGCCATCCCAATTCTTCTTTCACCCAGCCCCAATCAGAAGGGCTAGGCTGGATGAAGGGAATGGCATAGAAGCCACATTGATGACCAACAGTGCACAGTGGCACAAGTCCTGTCGAGTAAGATACAATCAAACCAAACTGCAGCGACGGCGGAAGTCTCTTTTGGCCTTGGTGAACATGATCCTGGATGGGTCCAACATCAAACACCAGACTCAGCTTCTGGAAAAAGGAACTTCTACCGCTGCTCTTTCAATCTCACAGCTGTTGGTTTTCAGTGTCAAACATACACGAGCAGAAAAGTCATCAGTACAGTACGTCACAACCGTAACCGTGAAACTCCACTTCCTCTGTATGTGGCAATGAAAGTCCATGCTGTCACACGCAATAGAGGGCTAATTGACACTCTCTTCAGTCTGGGTATGTATGTGTGTGGCATATGATCGCCTGCTGCAGGTGTCAGCTGACATTGCCAATGGAGTCTGCCAGCGTTTCATAACCGTGAAACTCCACTTCCTCTGTATGTGGCAATGAAAGTCCATGCTGTCACACGCAATAGAGGGTTATTGCGTGTGCTTCTCTGATGAGGTCCATTGAATGTCTTATCATGGCAGCAGAGTGTGTGTTGTCCAGGAATAACGGCAATAGTGCATTGATGGCTGCAGGGGGGATTACTGTCTGCTGGATGTGAGCATGATAGGCAGACCATGACACCCAGGTTGCCTGGTTGGTTTCTGGATCATCCAAGGCTGCCTTCACAGTTCTCAACCACCCATCTTCTTCTTCTCTTGTTCTTGCTATCAAGACTTTTAAAGGGCCTTTTACTGGAGGGGCTCTGAAGGTCTTTGTCTCCGAGCAACTGGTGGCACATTGGTGTAGGCTTGTGGCAGTGGCATGAATGACCTAGTGGATAGAGTGGACTGGTTAATCACAAGCACACCACGGTCAGAGCCTACACTTTCATGTGTAGGGTGCTGCATCAAGGAGATCCCAGTGCCATGAAAGGAGTCCTTTGCTGTTCCAGAGCTCGGATTGTGGTCAATATTGTCCTCCGCAGCTGTTGTGAAGAGTCCATTGCGCATTTCTTGAGGGCACACAACATCTTCTGCCATGAAACGCTGGCAGACTCCATTGGCAATGTCAGCTGACACCTGCAGCAGGCGATCATATGCCACACACATACCCAGACTGAAGAGAGTGCCAATTAGCCCTCTATTGTGTGTGACAGCATGGACTTTCATTGCCACATACAGAGGAAGTGGAGTTTCACGGTTACGGTTGTGACGTACTGTACCTGATGAACTTTCTGCTCGTGTATGTTTGACACTGTTGAAAACCAACAGCTGTGAGATTGAAAGAGCAGCGGTAGAAGTTCCTTTTTCCAGAAGCTGAGTCTGGTGTTTGATGTTGGCCCCATCCAGGATCATGTTCACCAAGGCCAAAAGAGATGTAGGTACAGACTCCTTCTGACAGTTAGGATGGAATGAGCCATCAAAGTTTAACTTCTTGGAAAAAATCTCTCTCCGTACCACTTGTGCTGCTCTCACTAAATGCATGGCATCACGGTAGTGATCACAGGCCTTCTTGAGAGCATCTCCGATATCATCCTGAAATGTTAATAGTGTACAAGCCGTTAAATCAGGTAACTGAGACATAAGCCGGTTCTTCAGTCTGGTTGTGTGGACACGATAATCTACTGTAGCACCGAGCTGTTTAAGTCGTTCTTGGTACAGTTTATCCAGGTTTGCCAGTTTGAATACTGGGGCGCAGTCATCACCTTATACTTTCCTCCATAAAGGCCAATAACTCTGCGAAAGCAATACCATGCACCTGAGTCTCTTCCTCATGTCCATCCTTTGAATGAGCCTGTCTTGATTTGTTGTAGAGCATCCGGAGGCAGTTTCGATGATACTTTGCCTCGAGGGCTATCATGTCCCCAGGTGCAAGTTTGCCTAGTAACTCAGTGTCTTCCGTTTCCAAAGCAGCTTGTCTAACATTGAAGTCCAACTGTTTTGTTGAAGCCTCATGTACGTAGCACTTTTCTGAGTTTTTTTTTCTTTTTTGAGAGCCTGCTAACTTGTTGCAGAAGAAGCACACCCTGTCCTTAGTACAGACATGGCTGTCAGTGTCAGTAGACCGAGTGTGAACTTTGGGTACTACAGACTGTTTCACCTCTTCTGGCAACTTCCGCCGTCGCTGCAGTTTGGTTTGATTGTATCTTACTCGACAGGACTTGTGCCAATGTGCCCTGTTGGTCATCAATGTGGCTTCTATGCCATTCCCTTCATCCAGCCTAGCCCTTCTGATTGGGGTGAAAGAAGAATTGGGATGGCAGCCACTGTGGACCACCCTTCCAGAAGCCTCACAGAGCTGCTATGAACTGATACATTGTGGTTGTAAGAAAGGGTGCACGAAGCGATGCAAGTGCAAAAAGTCTGCCCTTTGTTCATGCTCAGGAGACTGTTAGGCCTCTCTAATAATGTCATTGCATGGTAGACACTCTTTACTGCAAATAGGATATGTTAAGAAGAGATGTCAAATGCTCAATCCAATTGAACACCAATTGAAAATCCGATTTTTGTGTCTGTGTTTATGTGAGGTGTTTGTGTGACCTAGTGGGTTCCAGAACTCTTCTTATTGATATACTGTCTTTGTGCCTGCAAAAAAGGGAAAAATGCATGTTTTTGACAACCCGATATGTGTACAGCCTCTAACGAGTTACAGACATCAACTCAGAAGTGGTTCCACGTCTGAAAACAAACTTCATAGTATATAGAAACACTGTAGAAAGTTTCATGCTTTAGTCATAAAATGCACAATAGGTTTGGTTAACTGCCGTACTATATATACTGTACAGGGTTAGAAAAAGGAAAAACAATTTACAGTATAGGGTTAGGGTTAGGGTTAGAGAGGGTTAGGCTGTGGTCACTGTTCATTGTTTTTAATATCATTAAACTCTGAGAGTGTACAGTACAAACTATCATTTAGCCCATAACCCACTTTGGAAACTACTTTCCATTTGATTTAAGCTGTAGAGAAGGAACGTAAATATAACATTGCTGTGGTTATGATGAAATAAATATATTGTAATTTTGTCTCATGTTGGTAGCCCACCATGCAGAATGTAATTGCTCAACAGTTGTACCTGATTCATTGATTATTGTATTAACAGTTTGTATAGCATGGGTACAGATATATATACAGGGTTAGAAAAAGGAAAAACAATTTGCAGTATAGAAAGAAGGGGCTGTGGTCATTTTAATATCATTAAACTCTGAGAGTGTACAGTGCAGGGCTAAATGATAGTTTGTGATTTATCTCCCTATACTCCCTACTGCATCAATAGCACCCAATGGCAGACAATCATGTTTTGCTTTGTTGGCAACTTGGTCATAGATATGTTGCCTGATTGCCTAATTTGTTTACTTAGATGAATTGTAATTTCTCACATGCTATTATGTCATTAGCAGTAGCCATCATCATCATCATCATCATCGTTGTTAGCTTTGCTATTCAGATGTAATTCATTCAGTAAGTAGGTCTATTAGAACTGCATTTTCAGAACTTTACAACAACAACAGGAACTCTGTGTGGTAAATGTTGGATGACACACAGCCACTCGACTTAGCATACCAAGTGATCAATTGCATTCGAGGCTACGCCCAGCACTATAAAGTTATTTTTTGTTCTTTTTTTGCTTACATTTTTATATATTTTTTTACATTTGACAAAGAATGCTCTTTTGCAATGTGAAATGCCACCGAATTCTTAATTATTTTCCTTCTCTATGAGCACACTTGTGAAAGCTGAATGCTTTTGCATGCTTTTATTGTGAAGGCAAAAGTTTCTGAATGTTCTCAGAGCCTGCATCTCCCGCATGCTGGGGGTGGCTGATCTACAAGCTCACAACGTGTCCGGACGCGGCGCGTTGTGAGCTTGTATATCAGCTATTTTCAGCACGGAACACATTGTACGGCGAAGAATAAAGATGTCTTTTGTTGGCCGTTCGTGGCGATATTATGGACACGTACCTCCTCGACGCGATAATAACCAACTAAGCTATTGGAAGCTATTTTTCGTGGCACATTATGTTTAATCAAACAAGTGTTAGGAGTTGGGACAGTGTCTGTCAGCGTGCATGATCATCATGCAGTAGCTAGATGCGCGCTCCAGTGGCGAGATTTCTTCCCCTTTTGGCGAATCTTCTTCACTTTCTGGGTCGAGTTCTCTCTGAACTCGACCCGGAAAGTGAAGAAGATTCGCCAAAAGGGGAAGAAATCTCGCCAAAGGTGAAGAAGACTCGCCGGGTCGAGTCCTCTCGTATTTGTCCAGCCGACCACAATATGTGCGCACTCTGCTTGCGCAAGTAATAAAGGCATTTAGCAGACACTCTCCCTCTCGATTGACAATGAGCAAGGTAAACACGTGTATAATCGTATATGTATAATGAGAGACAGTGTAGGGTCTCAGGAAACTAGGGCACCAATATCCTAGCATCAACTTTAACATCACCCTTTGTGAAATACTTGCCGGGGGGGACTGCACCCTGTGGCCGCGGGGGGTACTGCGCCCTGGGTGCGTTTTCGTATTTTTAATTCACTAATAAATTCATTATTAATTTATAATTAATAATTATAATTGGAAAAAGGGCTTCGTTAAGACCTCCATATTATTATGGTCAATGCCAGTGTGAAATGTGGGAGCGATTAGTGCAGGCAGTGAGGAGCTACGGCAGTTACAGTGACACACAGACACACATTCATTCATTCAGACAGACAGACATTGGCTTAATTATAGTATGATGATGATTGTGACTGTCTGTGAGATCAGTCCTTCTACTTAGTACTCTCACACGCTCGCAGATCCTTGAAAAGTGATTTGAGTGGATCTGGAAGATCAATCTGACAGTGAGTGCACATTCACACAGATACGTTAGAAGTGTCTGCAGCCGCCCGGGGGCGAAGGAGGTGCTGCACACCTGGTCTGCTCTCTACAGTTGTGCCCATTGATGATGAGTCAGAACAGCCTTTTGAAGTGTCGACTGTCGGTGTGAGGAGAGAGAACTAATCAGCCGTGTGTGTGTGTGTGTGTGTGTGTGTGTGTGTGTGTGTGTGTGAGTGTGAGTGTGTGAATAAATGTATGAAATTAATGTATAATCTTCACATCTGCCTTCAAGTGATTCATTTTGCAGGTTAAAATCTTTGACAAGTCTTTAAGTTTAAGGAGACCATTACAATAAATATGTAGTCATTTAGAGTACTCTAAATGACTACTAGTCATTTAGAGTACTCTCTGTCTCCATCTCTATTTCTCTGTAGGCCTATATTTATCTCCTGGTCATCCAGTCTGAGTCATGTATGCAAGACAATTATTTTGCAAAAAACATCTTCCTGGTGGCGCTAAAAAAAAGCAGATATGAAAAATGCAGGGCATAGGTTATTCCTTGATCTCTAGGGAGTGTGCATGCAAAGATCCATGCAGATCTGTGCAGTTATAGATAAAACACAAATCAGCCTGTTATTGCTCCACCAATGGCAAGTGCTACTTCACTATTCGTCTTTCTCATGTAATCTGTGCTCGATGACATCAGAGCAAAGTCATTGTCACCCCAGTGATACAGCATGTTGAACTCTGATGTGTTGATGGTCTATCATTCTATCCTATTTTGTTTTTCGTAGTATTGTACTGTTAGTCGTTAGTTAGTCGCTTCACCGCTCCCAACGCTTTTTTCTTTCTTCTTTTTGAGTGGTGCAACCACTCCAAGGAACAGCAATGTCCGTGTTCGTTCACCTATGTACGTGACGTTAATGAGCACAAGTATGACTATTGGTACCATTAGGGGCGCTGTTGTGCCAGAAACAGAGAGAGAGATAGTGCTGTACTGTTGCCAATGACATAGGTCAGATCATTCAAGCACAGCAATGATTGGTTGTTGTGGACAGGGACGGATTAAAGTGAAAAAGGGCCCTGTGCACAAATGGCAAAGCCCCCTCGCTGTTCATTTATCCATTTCTTTGCTGTCCGGGCAGACACCTTAATTTTTTGTTTTTGTTTTTGTTTTTGTGAATTAACACCCTATTTCAGTGGCGTAGACTGCGGTGGTGCTTGGTAGCAAAATCAAATAGAGCCTATTTGATTATACTAGTAGTGTCACTCAAAAGCACAAAAGTAGCACATCTGCAACAAGGCCCCAGTGAGGCTCTCCAACGTTGAGGCGCTCGGCCCTAGTGGTAAGAGGAGGGACAGCAGGCGGACCCGTGGAGTTATGACGAGGAAACCCCATGCATCTGGGCTTTAACGTTGAGCGAGTTTGCACTTCCGCATTTTGGGCACCAAATTCTGCAAGCTTGAGCTCTTAGATCTGCTACTTTTGGTATTTTTGAGGGGCACTAGCCGCTCCTATATTCAGCTATAGTGTAGATGTTTGAATGGAGAAAGTACGTCATACTGTATGTGTCTGAGCAAATTGGCTGTTTTGTGCTAACACAAACATTAAATGCAATTGCCAATGAATAGAGAATTTACGTCATATGTGGACGAGCAAATCAGCTATTTTGTCCTAACACAAACGTTAAATGCCATTAACAATGAATGGAGAATTTACGTCATTTGTCTGAGCGAATGATGATGATGTACGATCGTAAGATAAGAACGCCCCTCACTTCACATGGGTGTGATTTTTGAATTTAATTCCTGAAAAGTGACAGTTTAGGACATACTGTATTGTGGCTTCTATACCCGAGATAAGACAATTTGTAAATGTATTAGTGTGGACAAAATTTAATACATTTTGTATACGCGTTATACGAGTTAAATGAATTCTCAGTACACTACTTTTAGCCTGAATAGCTTCCTAAAAGGTGTGTGGTGGGCCATTAAGGTTCCACAGGGCAGTAAAAGTGTGTTAAAGTGAATGATGACATGGCGGTGGTTAAGTTTATGTAACCTGCACAGTGCACACAGCTCTAGTCTTTATGGGACTAGAGTATACTGTAGAAACACTTTGCATTAGTCCGGCGCAAGGGAGGAGAACACAGATAATAGGTGATAATGTGAATCACGGTGAACTGCATAGTTTTTGCCTCTTAGATATCACTGCAAACAGTTGCCTGCAGTGTTGCTAAGTCCGCTTAACACTATTTCTTTTCCGGGGAATTATGCTATAGTGCCAGCAGATGAGGCAGATTTTACTCTATAAAGCTTCCTTACCCCCCAAAACCGGGAGGTTCTTACCTCACACTGGTACACCTAAAGTCTCTCTAGAAGCGTTTATATTCCAAACGAGATGCTTCCTGAAGTCAGAAATGAAGACATTGTCCTTTTGGTGTCCAACGACACCGGTTCCTTAACGATTTTCTCTTAACATTCTGATTCCTTAACTGTTTTTATTGTATAACCTTGGTGAGGCCTTTAGGAGGGCCATTATAATCCACCACTCCTGAATGCAGTGCCTGGTTCTGGGAGTCTGGTGCAACGCACAGGTCCTGGGCCTGGTGAGAGCAGGAGTGGACCTGGTGAGACGTAGGAGGGGCCCGGTCAGGAGTCAATCCACAGAGCCTAGTCCTTCCACGTGCCAGATTTTGGTTCTCCCAGTATCGGCAGAGTAGTTCCGGAGCAACGGATATTGTGGCCTTGCTCATTCCCTGATGGACTGATCACGGGTAGCTACTGGGACGTAAGTCGGGATTTGATCAACCCCGGCTGGGTCGCCTGAGTGAGGGGTATGATGTGGAAGACCCGAAACCCCGTTGACCTCAGAAAACATCACTGAAGATACGTCCCAGGTGCATCCATGCAATGTATTCTTTTGTTATATAATTTTGGCCTTTTCAGATTTTTGATAAAAAACTAATTAAATCATACATACATACACTTACAGTATTGCCTGCATTTATTGTAGTGGTTCAGGGACCCTACAGCGTAGGTCTTGCCCAGCGTGTATTCAGTGTATACAGTATAACGTATACAGTATAGAGAGGAGAGATCCTAATTTTTCAATAAATGCTAGCGCTGTAAGTGTTAAGTGTTAAGTGTACATGGATGGTTCTAAATGTGATTGAACTGATTACGATTCCTCAATCTAATGGTTACATCTGGTTCCTCTGGATGTGGGTGGAGGGAGTGTGGGTGGTGTCACTGGTGTGCCGCAGGTTTTGTGCCCATCCTTCCATCTCTCCACTCACTCTAGATTGGACAAAACATTTTATTATCTTTTAATTGACAGTATCGTAAATCACAATTATTTTGGCCACACTAATCGGGACTCAGCTAATCGCATGATGATGTGGATTATTTTCATTTGCCAGACCGCTTCCCTCCTGAAGATGAGAAATGAAAGAGTGATCCTTTACTTCCATATAATGATAAACAGAACTTTCATGGTTAGGGAGGGGGAAAAAAACACCAGGGCATTGGACGGCAGGGATATGTTTGAATTCCCACAAGTACACTCTGAGTTAAATGTACACTGCAGATTATTTACATTGAAGGGATGAAGAAGAGACAGCATCACAAGAGAAGTATGAGAATGCTGCCTGGCCGCAATAAGCCCAGAGGGCTCCGGCTCAGATTTACCCTACAACTAAGCCAAAGGTTCAGTGAAGCATGTCAGGCTCAGGCATTGATATTCTGATCAAACTGTGTTTTAATAAGTAACAGCATATATGAGAGTATGTGACTGATGTGTTTATTTTTAGCTTAGTCAGCAGCCTTGTGGAACTGAAGCAATTGCAGCGATTTAGATGTGAACACGGTCCCTTCAATGACACCATATTCCTTTATCAATATGCCTGACGTTTTTTCCTCTGTCTGTCTGTCCATCCGTCCGTCCCAGTGACGCACTTATTTGCTATGCAGCACAGTCTGTGCAGAGCCCCCGAGGCTAATCAATACTAATATTTATTTCACATCCATTTACTTCATTAGTGGAGTCAGCACTGTGCTGAGGTGCTCTCGTGGACGAGACGCCATTAGAGATGCAGCTGAAAGGCCACTGCATAAGATAATTCATTACTAAGCCTTTAGGAGGAGTCAGTGCTAGCCTGCTGCTGAGCCATAGGATGCCTCTATCCTCCATCTGCTATTCTTTTTCCATACTGGCTTTCGCTGTCCAGCATTCCTCTCATACATCCATCGTCAGACCCCTGCTTGGGACAAGGTCAGTGTGTTCAGAAGCCTGTCTTGTTTGTGTCAAGATGGAAATGAACAGTGATTCTAGTTGGAACAGAAGTCAAATGTGAGAGGACTTGATTGGAAGAAGGAATGTGACCATATCAAGCGTCTGTCCCTTATGTTCCGGTGCGTTAGCCATAGATCCTCAGACATATGTGATAATGGACATAATGATGAGGCTGTCAAGTCTAGGATTTGAGGGACCTTTTTTTTGTTATTTATTTCACACTGCAGGAGTCTTTTTTTTATTAATCGTCTGTCATTATATCGTTGTGGCTTTCACACTAAACGATTGGTCGCAGACTAGGCATCACACACTGCAAGAGTTCACCAAGATGCGACCCAGACCTGACATTCATTCATTTTTACATCTCACGCACGTGCAGGATACCGTGATACGAGCGCGAGACCGTACAGAGGACGCCTCTCTCTCTCTCTCTCTCTCTCTCTCTCTCTCTTGGCTCTGATATCAACAACAAACCCCAGAACAGAGCATAACAAAGACATACTGTAACATCAACAGCATAACTTTCAATGCATTCCATATAGAACAGATACTGAACATATCACATGATCATAATACTATCCATAAAACACATTATAATCACGGATACCCATAACAGAACTAGATACCAAATATAGTACAATCCATAAATCACATGTACAGTATAATCACAGAATCACCCATTACGGAACTAATGCCACAGGGAGGAGGCTGGGGAGGTGGAGGAAATTTGAACGCTGACATCTGAACAACAGAGACACAGAGTCTGCTAGCATGAAGACTGAACAACCACAGAGTCAGCTAGCATGAAGATTGAGGACAGGGTAGTGACTGCTTAAAAAGAACACCTGATTGAATGTGGGGGTGAGTGAGTTAGCTGGCAGCGAATGAGTGTGAGGGGAGTTGACATGGAGAGAGACAGCTGATTTAAAGGAACAGAATTAATTGCTCATAGGGAATGAAGGGGGGATTATATCTTAAACCTTCTGCCTTCTGTGTCTCAATGAATTATTGCTGCGCTGGATTTATTGTAGCCTTCAATTTGTATGCGGGGGACGGAGCGGGGATTCCCGTGAATCCTCATCCAAAACGTTTGAGAACTCCTGGTTTAGAGAGTCGGAGTCAGTTATTGTATTACGGATGAGAATTGCTGATCTAAAAGCACGGTGGCACCATGCTCTCTGAACACTGAGGTACAGAGGCCCTTTAGTCACCTTAATGGCCTCTCTCTGCTCCTCTCCACAGATCTGTTCCTGACAACCACAGGAACCAATGACTTTGACACATGGGTCAACGAGGTGAGATGAACCACTAAGCGATGTACCCCAGTCTCTGTCACACATGCACGCACGCACCCACCCACACACACACACATGCACGCACACACCGCACACCTGAGCTCTGCCCCTTCCCCATCTCTCTTTCTCACTAAACATTATTTATTCTCCCTCTCATGCCGCATAATACTGCCTCTCTCCAGCCAAGCTCTGCAGTGTGTGTGTGTGTGTGTGTGTGTGTGTGTGTGTGTGTGTGTTATTGTGAACCAGAATTTGTATGCCTTCCCCCTCTCCTCTGGTCTTATGGTGAACACACACACACACACACACACACACACACACACACACACACACACACACACACACACACACCTGTAGTGTGATCACATGCCCCATAGCAGCCACAGCTCCAGTGGTTAACATTGTGTGAGAGGGGAATGAGAGGCTTCATTGAAATGCAGCGACCACACCACGGCATGTCTTATCGCACCGCCGCTGGAAACGCCATTATGTCTAAAGACTGTTGTGTTTTTTTATCATTATTATTTTAAATGCATTTTCTATACAAGATATAGAAAAATAAGTCTATACAAGCTGAGCTTGCTAGATCTACTTTTGTGTGACACTTGTATGGTGAAGTAGGGTTTTTAATTAACCAAAATAATTAATTGTCTCTGTCGTGTGGAAACCTCATATGTGACCATTTCTGACCGTGGCTAACGGCCAAGCTACACCAGGCATGTGTGCGTTTGATGTAAGCGCACTGCGCGCACAAAGTATGCGTGCGAAATGCCCCGGCTACACCAGATCTGTGGTGTGCGGCAGATTTGTGCGGGACCTTCCGGGAGGATATATAGATACGCGTGCATGGGGGCATACGCACAATCCTATTTTTAGAGCACGCGTAGGATGGCCCGCGGTATCCGTGCGTCTTGTGTAGCTGGTATCATTGACATATATTGGTCCTATCCAAACGCACTGTAAACGCAAAATTGCCTGGTGTAGCTTGGCCGTGATTAATTTAATTTATTTTAGTTTTTGGAGATATGGCTTATAGAGTAATGTTTTGCAGAAAACAGGCTTGAAAGGTTGACTTCTGTGGACTCTTAACATAGTAACATTACACCTAGCTACATGTTTAAGCATTTATTTGACATTTACATGTCAATTCCAGCTGTGAAGAGTCTTCCTGTCCTAGTTGTGCTACTCATTTTGGATGAAAATAATCATCTCCTGAACAGTTAGTATTGCCGCCATGACGGTCTCTGTATCAAAAAGAGTCACATTATGTCCAAAACTATTTCAGTAAAAAGAAGAAAAAAAGAAAAGAAAGGTTGCAGATCTACAAATCTCAAAATGTGTGCGCCATGTTTTCAGCTTATGGATCTGCTACTAATGCTGCTTTTGTGTGACGCTTTAGGATGATAAAGTAGGGCGTTCATCTAGCATACCAAATATATATAGGTCATAGTTTATGGAGCCAAATAAAAGATGAAATACGGAGATACATGATTTCTGCTTGACAGCAGCGGTACACACATTATGAGAGAGAGAGAGATTGAGAGAGAGAGAGGACGGTCAGGTGGGAGTGTGGAGGTGCAGAGGAAAAAGGAGTCGACATCCTCTCAGGTTTAATGTCCTCTAACCCACTTCCTACCTAACAGCAGCACATGATGGATGCAGTGGGACATAAAACTGCTATGGCTGCATAACAAGCCCTATTATATACACATTTGTCTCGGACAGGACACCATGTGTGTGTGTGCGTGTGTGTGCGTGTTTCTCTGTCTGTCTGAATGCAGTTGTTCTCAAACCACTTGGCTGATCAACGTCATATTTCTTGTGCTCGCTGACAGAAGCCCAAGGACCTTCAGTTCTTGACCTTTTCACACAATGACCCCCCCCCCCCCCCCCCACTGTAGTAATACTGAGGACCCCGTAGGGGCTGCTGGGAGACCTACATCACTCTCAGTATAATGGCATGATGCCTCCTGGTTGGTACACCTTTCTAGCTGCATCTGTTGACGTTGAATTGAACCGGCGCGTCTGGATCAGGACCAAGTTATTGGAATAGATGAAAGAGAGACTACGTTGTGTAAATGAATGAGGAACGAAACGTGTCACGTTTGAAAAGGTTAAAGAAGATACATGCGACAGATTGTGACGTATTTGACGAAGCTTCAAGGGAAAAGGCCCGCTCTACTCTTATCTTATATAGTTTCAGGCGTGTGCTGGGTGCAGATTCAAACAGAACATATAGAAAACTAGAACTGCACTCTGTCGAGTGCATACTTGCTTGTTGCACACTAGTAGGCCATAAATGGCCAACTAGTAACAGTGTGGGCTGGGGGAGTTGAGCTGTGAGCAGTGCACTCGTCAGTCGTCAGCTAGGCTGAATGCCTCCTTTGGACTCGTTATTAATTAATTTGCTCCACAATGTGTTAGATCAGAATCGGGCATCGGGCATTGGGCAAAAGCAAAACTCTGGCCGTTGTGGTTGACAAATATAGCAGTCAGTTGTAAAAGCTTGATGCTACACAGACCATGCTAATGCTAAAGCTAATGCATTAGCATGGTCTGTGTAGCATCAAGCTGACATAGCATGACTGCTTGCGTGCTTGTGTAGCGTGCAGGAGAGAGAGAGAGGCAGGGAAGGGGGCCTCTCGTCTGGAAGTGTGTGTGTGTGTGTGTGTGTGTGTGTGTGTGTGTGTGTGTGTGTGTTTATGATTTTGTTTCCCTCTTCCATGGCATTTGCAATAAAGCAAGCATTCTCCCATATTGATAAGAGTATTTCAAACTTGAAAAGCAGTGGTTCTGAACCAGTGGTGCGGGGACCACCAGTGGTCCCTGATGTGGTTCCAGGTGGCCCCCAGCTAAATGATGAGAGTTGGTAACCAAATGAACAACTGTCGACTATGTGTCTGTTTAACCTTTCTCTGCTCAGTTTACTGCTTTGCACACACCACACACACGTCACACAGCATCTGTTATCAGAGAGGTTTGTATCATGGGAGTTTCAAATGCAATGTTGCAACATAAGTGGCATTTTGCCTTAATTTGTTTTTGTGACCATTTATAACTTTAACTCCCACCACTAAGTCCTGGTAAATGTCTAGTCATAACCCTGACCACAACCTGAGTAGTACTTACTTACTAATTGTAAGCAAAGCTCTACAAATCGGTTTTAGCCTTGACAATGACCCTTTTCCTGAAGGGGACCTACACAATGTCCCCATAAGGTCAACTTTATCTGGTTTTAATACCCTTGTAGGGATTTCTGGCCCCCACACATTGTGTGTGTGTGTGTGTGTGTGTGTGTGTGTGTGTGTGTGTGTGTGTGTGTGTGTGTGTGTGTGTGTGTGTGTGTGTGTGTGTGTGTGTGTGTGTGTGTGTGTGTGTGTGTGCGCACTGCGCAGTGCGGGCACACCATGGTCATTGTGTTGGTTCAGTCATCTATCGGTCACACTGCACGGTTTTAATTACTTTTTCTTCCCATTTTTCCTTTCCTCTGCTTCTAATCCTCCTTCCATCCCTCCTCATCCTCTGCTGTTTTACTAGGGCAGTTTATATTGGCCAGCCAGTCCAGCCCAGATTTACATGCTGTTTTTAAAACTGCTGATATACTTATTCGGATGGCAGGGTTTGATTCCGAGTCAACTTTTTTGCTTTATCTCAGTCTACAGGTGTATATCGAGGCTGAAATCTTGTTTTGGTGCAAATGCAAAGCTCTGTTCTGTTTGGTACTTTCAGAAATAGATAAAAGAAGAGGGAGGATGAGGGCAAGGTAGAAACAAATAAATAAAAATAATCAGACCTTTAAAGAAAAAAGCTAATATCTACATGCAGTATTGCATAGACCAGCAGACTACATGAGGAACCTGGTATGTTCCTATAGGATGTAGTAGTGTAGTGTGAAGAAGGGGGTACCCCCCGGACACATACTTTTAATCACTAAATTGGAAAACAATTGTACAAAACGATGAGGTATGTTAAAAAGTTGTCAACATTTCCCATATACCATTCATATGCAAATCAGTGCTGCCATTATCGAATAATCGGTGTGTCCCGGCATACTTCACGTTGAGTCGTTTTGGCTGTTGTAATTGAAAAACCTTGGTTGATTTGTTTTAGTCTAAACTCTAAAGTGTGCTAAAGCCACAGTAGCAGTCTGGTAATATCAGGCTATATTTCCCTTAAAATGTCAGAGCTTGACTCGGCATGCAAATAGGACATAAATGCATTACGTGAAATAGAAAATCTGTCCCAGTCCGCCAGCACTACAAGGGAGTTAGCTATGTGGATAATATTAAGCTTATTTCATTACACATACCCACTGATACCCACTCATAATCAAAATAAAAAAGAGAGCACTTAAGTTCTATAACCACCTAAAAGAAAGTGACCTAGATGCACTCCATAACAAGGCACTCACACACAGCGAAACTCTAGAGAGATGCCCCCTCAGCCAGCTGGCCCTGGAACTCCGGGCACAAACACAAACAGAGCCACGAGATAGAAAACCCATTGGACTAAACCAAATTATAAAACAGCAAAAGGAAAACTATCTGACACACTGGAAAGTGGCAACACAAAAGCAGAGTAAACTAGAATGCTATCTGGCCCTAAACAGAGAATACACAGTGGCAGAATACCTGAGCACTGTGACCGACCCAAAACAAAGAAAAATCTTAACTAGGTACAGACTCAGTGAGCACAGTCTCGCGATCGAGAAAGGCCGTCATAGGCAGACATGTATCCCGAGGGAAGACAGACTATGCACCCACTGCACACTAAATGAAGTGGAAACCGAGCTACACTTCCTAACCATCTGTCCATTGTACCAAGACATCAGAGACACATACTTCCCACAGATTACAACCACACACGGAGATTTTGAAAACATGACCAATGACAAAAAACTCCCATATCTGCTGGGCGAAGTACAACAATGTGCAAACACAGCAGCAAGATTTGTGAGTTGCTGTGATAGGAGAAGGATATCAAACGGAACACAACCACCGTAAAGACTAATCATTGTGTATATGCCTGCACTATACCTGCATCGAGTGATCTTGGTACATAGAAGTTGATCTATTGAAGAATCTGACAAAGTACATAATTTTTGTTTTTGTTTTGATTGTATTGCTGTATTGTTGTACTGTTCTTTCTGCTTTGGCAATGTAAACGTATGTTTTCTCATGCCAATAAAGCCCTTTGAATTGAATTGAATTGAATTGTTTGTAGCCGAATGTCCGTGCTCCATTACTTAGCAACGTGAGTCGCGTTATTATTCAAGACTTTTGGTGGCATGTACATCCCAAAGAACAAATTATTAACCACTTTATCGTGTTATAATGACTTGATTAGTATAAAAGCATAGTAAATGTTGTTATTCTTTGTGGGTTTGGAAAAGTAAACAACTTATTCGTTGTGTGGCATGAACCTCACCTACACTGCCAGCGATACGAGCGAGCGAACGATGAAATCTCAATGAGACTGTCCTGATGTACCGTGAGGGACAATGCGCTGTGCAGTGACGCCGTTCACTCCTCTTATTTTCACTCTCCGAGTCTGTATTTGAGCGAGGTTTCGCGGCCCCTAGCCATGGTTCATGACTCTCGTATTCATACGAGAGTCATGAAGTAACTGCATCCTGTTTTTGGCGCTCGCTGCATTTACAAAATTTCCGTATATATAAACATTCGGAATTCAAATATAAAGTACTCACAATTTGTCCCACGGGTGTTAGTTAGGTGCAGCTCCAGCGATTAGAATTTCTGCATCCCGCGTTGTTTAATAAAAAGTATTTTTATCCAAGCTGTTATTTTGCCATTGGCTTTCAACTACGCGCCCCTATCGGTCGGGAGGAGGGTGGCACTCGGTGTGTTCGATATATGCACGCTGACCGCCCTGCCAATATAGACTAATAGGCGAGTGCGCTCCCGGTGTGCAACTGTGGATTTCCGAAACGAACCCCGTTTGAAAAAAGTAGCCAGGGCGCTCGGTTAAAAAAGCTTTTTATTAAACAACGCGGGATGCAGCAATTCTAATCGCTGGCGCTGCTACTAACTAACACCCGTGGTACAAATTGTGAGTACTTTAGATTTGAAATCTGAATGTTTATATATACGGAAATCTTGTAAATGTAGCGAGCGCCAAAAACAGGGCTAAGTTTCTGCATGACTGTCATGATAATCATCATGGCAGTCATGTTTCAGGGCTACGCGGCCCCAAACACTGGTTGAAATCTACATGCTACTATTTATTGATTTTTTTTTTTATTGGTTCAGGCTATGTCGTAACGCAATGACCGACACTCCATGTCGGGACTCGGGACAGTTTTTCGCGTGATATCGCTGTCGGAACGCTCGTTCCTTGCCTGTGTAGATGAGGTGTAAGGCGTGCGTGAGAGACAGGAAAAGAAGGGAAGAATTTCCAGAAGACCTGTAATCCTTTGACAGCCAGAGTGCTGCTGATTGATGTGTGAAGATCAAAAACACACACCACACACACACACACACACACACACACACACACACACACACACACACACACACACACACAGAGAGAGAGAGAGAGATTTAACGTAATCTTGGCTTCTTCCGATCAGTCAATCACACCAACCAAGATTTCATCCTCGACACACAAATACACACAGTTCCTATCAAGAACACTGTGGGTGTGCGTGCATGCGTGCGCGCGTGCATGCGTGTCTGTGTATTGACATGGGTTAAATCTCCTAGCCTTTGAGAAGATCAATCGGCTTCAAAGTGTTGCTAACGCTCACAATCTGCTCAAAGCCCTGAGAATAATCCTCACCACACTCTCTCTCTCTCTCTCGCTGAGGTTCTGGTGTCACTGGTTCCTGTGATATGTGAGGTTCTCTTGGTGCTGATGTCTTTGGTTCCTGTATAACTCTCACTTGAGTAGTGAGTAGGATTTATGCAGAATTTGGTATAATATGCAGAAGGATAGTTGTTGGTGATGGAAATGACACGGCATGTGTTGGTATAGTTCATGTATTATTGGCATGCTGTAAAGTAAATGTGCATTTGGCAGCAATATGTAGCATGTAGCAGCATAGAGCGGTGGTAAAAATACAGATGTTTGTAGCAACATATTGTATATACAAATATAAGAGAGGCGTAATAGTAGTACAATGAAATGGCATGGCTATATGACAGTATTATGAACATTAACAGTGAAGTAGTCACTTGTACCATTTTGGTACCGTACAAGTGGAACCAAATGAACCCTTGAGGATTCATGTGGTTCCATTTGTACACTCAGGTTTACAGGCCTGTACGGTGCTATTTGGAACCCACTCAAGGACACGTTGAGACCCACTGGAGAGTGTTTCCAGTGAGCCAACATGCACAATAGCACTATAGCAGCACCCTGACTCTGTTTGACCGGAACAGAGCCTTCATTAGTATCATCGGTAACACAGTGAAGGAATGGCGTATCTGTGCATAGACCCTGTTGGTTAGAAGGGTAGCGAGGACAGGTCTTCAGTCAGTAGAAACCCTAGAAGTAGGGGTGCATTTGAACAGGATACGATTCGTATCACGATACATGGTTGACGATACAATACATGGACGATTTTAAATTGATTATTTGCATAGCAAAATTATTCCATACAAATGATTTGCATTGCAAAACGATACGATACATAATCAATGTCGCTGCTTTCATTTCGATATACTTCGATTCATTTTTCGATGCAGTTACTATATCGTTACACACCTACCTAGAAGCATACTGTATTGTCAATATTAAAATGACTGGGAGAGATTGTTGGTTTAGACGGCTGATGTTGTCCTCGTCTCCCCAGCTATGAGCTCTCACCTTAGAGGAGTTTGCGGTATCCAGAGTGTGGTGAGATGCCAGGATGAGCCCCATCCTAACTGGAGTTTCTGGGTCTTTTTCAGTTGAAAAGGGGAACTTCTTTTCGAATTCATCGTCTTCATTGTGTCCCTCCTCTCCTTCCAGAGTCAGTCCTTTATGGTGATGCCTGCTATTCCTATTGTCGCTGTCGGGCACAGAGCTATAGTACAGTGTGGCCAAAACCGTTCCTTTGCGAAAGGAACGTAAAATCAAACAACTTTACACCTTTAAATCTGTTATATGACAATAACGCTGATTCTTGTGAATGTTCCCAACACTGACCTTACCTGGGTCGTAGCAGCAGATAAGGTGCCATGCCACGCAGTGACATACTGTGTCAACCTGCACTCAGCTCTGATGTCTGCAGCCATACTGTAATCTGACAGCATAAGCCCTTGGTATATTGTCACAGGATTTCCTCCTCTGTTCTTCTGGCCTTGAATTTATTCATGATAGATTATTTGTATTCCACCCTTCCATAGTTTTGAAGGGTGCCTCTCCTTTTAGTGCGAGGAGAGGAGAGAGAGAGGAGCTAGGGATGGGGAGTATACTTTGGTGAAACTCCAAGTGGGCAGTAAACAAGTATTTGTATATGAGCGCTCTTACTTTTAGGATCCGACGTGACCACAGAAACACACATTTTTACACTTTACACTTTGTGGAAGAACACCAGGTCTTAGGGTTAAATACATATGTAAAGGGCTGCTTCACGACAACATGGATTACATGAGTTGTTCTCAACCAGTGGGCCGGGGACCATTACTGGGCTGTGAGGGTATTGCAAGTGGGCCCCGGTGATGTCGAAAAATGGTATGGTATTCCGTTGGACATCCTTTTCTTTAATCCTCTTGTTGCTGTTTTCGCAAACTTCACCCAACTGATATGGGGGGTTTATTTTGATTGGTTTGTTTGTTACATCAGTCATGTTTTCTTTCTGAGTGTTAATGTCATCTGTCTGGAAATTATGTGTCTGTGATATATTGGTACAGTTGGAATGCTAGTTGTACATTACAGCTCGGCTTCAAGCTCAGCTTGTGTGCAGTGGCTGTCTCTTTCTGTTTCTCTCTCTCTGTCTCTCTGTCTCTTTGTCTGTCTTTCTCTCTCACTCTCTGAAACTCCAATAAATCAGTAATGTTGGTCTCAGCAGGATTTGATCCCCCACTGTTCACAGTCACAGCTGTTACATAGTCACGCACGCACGCGCACACATGCACGCATGCACGCACGCACGCATGGCGCATGCATGCACACACACACACACACACACACACACACACACACACACACACACACACACACACACGAGTGCGCACACACACACAAATCCACTACTTCCTCACATGTATTTATTTTCTTGGTCCCTTCCCTCTTCTTTTCCCTCTCCCTTCCTGTCAGTGTCTCTTGTTCCTACTCCATCATCCATTGTGGGTGTGTTACTTTGTCTCATTAATGTTTCTTTCTATTTGGCAAACATAAAGTGAGAAGACGGATGAGTGTCTGTATGCATTAGCATGCACATACCCTCGCTCTCTCTCTACGCTTGTTCCTTGTGTCATCACACCCCCTATATATAGTCACTGTCAGCTGGAAAATCTTGTATATCCAATACCGTTGGGGGTGGCAATAAGTGAAAGACTTGAAAAATATCTATAAATAACCAACATAAAAATATGTTTCCAATATACCGTTACTTTTCTCAGGAAATGGAACAGGGCATTTTTTGGGAAATCGATCTTCAAGCTCACAACGTGACGTGCATTGCATTGTGAGCTTGTAGATCTGCTATGTTCACTACTTTTAGTTTGACACTCTTGTACGACAAAAAAAACAAACACGTTGAAATATGGAGATAAGGGGTTTCTGCCCGACAGCAATGATATATTCCTGCCACATCCTTCTATCCATCCTCCCTGTCATTATTCTGTTCTGTTCCCACTCTCTTTGAAGTCTGCAGTGGTGCAAAAAGTACTACATTTTCTTACTTCAGTAAAGGTATCAATGCCACACTGTAGACATACTCTATTACAGGTAAAGGTCCTGTATTCTGTGATGTAGTGCAGTAGAAGTAAAAGTGTTAAAATAAACTAGAGAGATCAACCAGGACCTAAAAAAAACATAGATTGGCACTTCTAGGATCAACAGGAACTATAACTTGAAAGAGTGGAGGAGAGTGCGTAGAAATCCTTGTACTATTAATTAAAGTACATGTATGTTTGTTACGCTCTCTCCTCTATATATTACCAATACAATACAATACAATACAATACAATACAATACAATACAATACAATACAATACAATACAATACAATACAATACACATCTTTTGATGATCAGTATGAGACTGACAAACCCACACAGGTCCATATTCCATTACTTCTGTGAGAAATGCAGGAGCACCGTTAATCAGTCACATATACACTACCCAACACACCCAGAAGTACACTTGTGTGTACCTGAGCATCACACTAGGAAAATGAGAATAACGCAATAAAAGTCACATTGAAAAGAGGAATTACTCAAGTAATGTAAAAAAAAAAAAAAAAAAAAAACATAACTCAAAATTGTACTTGACACAGGCCGTCACACAGACAATGTCCTGTACAAGTGTACATACAGGGCTGTCAAGATGACATTTTACTTCACGCATCGTGAGCATGTAGATATGCTCTTAAAATTTCCCCAGTGAAACTGACGGTGTGTGTGTGTGTGTGTGTGTGTGTGTGTGTGTGTGTGTGTGTGTGTGTCTCTATCTGACAGAACGGGAACTTCAGCAGGAAGTCAGAGGTGCTGCCGACCACTCGACCAGATAACAGCATCAGAGTGGGACAGTCGTCCTTTGTCGATTTCAGTAAGACTGATTATGCACATCTTTGTGTGTGTGTGTGTGTGTGTGTGTGGGGGGTGGGGGGGGGTGGGGGGGGTGATTACACTCAACTTGGGTAACGGATACATGTCTTAGCTGAAAATAGCACATTGTGTGCTTTTAGATCTGCTATTTCCACCAAATCTTCACCTATAGTGAGTCAGGCATGCCCAGAATAGGGATGGTACAGTATAGGCTTCATGTGGTAGCCAGGATGTGAGCTTGTAGATCTGTCCGATGGTATATAGGCTTCCTGTGATAGCCAGTGTTGCTCATAACCTCATCAGGATGTCAGATATCTGCCAGCAGTGAAAGCAGCAATAGTTCTGAAGATATCAGAATCACTTTAAATACCGTCAACCCCTCAGCCTCATGTATTTAAGTCCATACGGAAATTAATAAATTAAGTGATTCTGACTCAGCTGACGTCTCCGGCTCAGAGACCGTTCTGAGAAACGAACGGATGTCGGTTGGACTATTTTGAAACATGTAAGACCCTTAAGATATTAAGCCCCGGGATTCATTCAAAATAGGAGCTCTGGGGTGCCATTATATCGCTAAATAATCCAAAGCGTTTGAACGAGAGGCGGCTGAGAAGTCGGAAATGAAAGAAGAAAATCTGAATATTCTTCTCTTGTTTGATATCATTGAAGATTCACAGGATTTTGCAAAGATGCTAGTTTACATCCGCAGTCCCCACACAAAACAAACAGAAATGCACACTGTCGAGCTGCCAACATGCGCTTTGTACACAGGTAGGCCATGTATGGCTTACTTGTGCGCAAGCAGAGCGCACCATGAGATGCGTTCATGGCACAATGCTGTTAACCAATGTCTACTACAATTGCTGTTCTAAATTTTGTACACCCTTTATATACAACTTTATTAGCCGTTTTGCCGCCAGCATTAATTAATCTATATCGTGCCTTGCCACGGTTTTATCGCACGTAACACTTATTTTGAAGAGCCAAATATCCGTAACCTCATGTTACAATGACAAATTGCTGTGTGTATGGTGTCTTGACCGGTTGTTGTTCTCTCAGTCGGTTGAAAAACCTGACCGCGAGTATCACAGCGCCTGCTGTCGGCCGTTGAAAAACCTTGTTTTCACCAGAAACGACATTCATAAACACATCGACTCATTGGCCTTGGAACGTCTGGGAATCCCCCAGGAGGAAGTCACTAATGTTGCTCTGGAGAGGGAAGTCTGGAGCACTCTGGTGGAGCTGTTGCCCCCGCGACCCGACTACGGATAAGCGGTTGAATATGGATGAATGGATGGACAACATTCATTGCTCCGATTTGGAGATACAGGCCTTTGAAAGCAGCCCATACAGTGCATCAACAAAATGGCTGCGGCCACTGTCCCACTTTGACTGTTATGCTAACGAACGGCAGCTAACGATACGATCGGATCAAAACATGGATGTAAACCCTGGAAAACGTAGGCTACGGTTCTGGCAGGCTAGATGATTAATGTAATCCTATGGTTACTACGGTTCTGGTGGGCTGCGGGTTAGTTAAGTCACCAAGAATGGTGGCCCCCTATTGGCCGGTAGATGACACAAACATACATACCCAGCCGATATATACCTCTTATTGACCTTATACCAAATTTGAAACGTACTTTAGTTACGTCATCAAGACCAGTGGTCCCTCATTGGATGGCGGAATAAACCGACATACATAGTACATGCACATACCCAGCCGATCGCTGTTCTTGATGTTTGTCTGTGTTGTCCACCAGCCAATGGGTATGGCCGGTATATTGGTGGAGGACACCAACATACATACTGTACATACCCATTGGCCGGTGGACAACACCGACATACATACCCAACGGTTCGCAGTACCAAAAAAAACGTTGTTATAAAGGTAGGTCTTTAGTCCTCTCTTAAAAGAGTCAACCGACTGGTGTGCTCTCAGGTGGGCAGGGAGGGCGTTCCACAGTCCGGGCACAGCGGAGCAGAAAGCCCGGTCGTCCATGGTTCATAGGTTGTTCCTGCATGAGGGTTTGGAGGATTTAGGTGTGTGAAGAGCGGACGTTGCCAGTCGAATAGTACTTTGATAGTACAGTAAGTCATATAGAGCCATGTGGCTCACAGGGCAGGAGTGTATCTCCTGTGTCTGTTGCACCCCCTGGGCTTGAAGCTAGTATGTCGTGGGACATCTGAGTGCCAAGCAGGGAGGCTTTGGGTGACATTTTTATAGTGTTTGGTATGACCAAGGCTGGCCCATGGAACCCTGACCTCCCAGTCTCAGGGTGGACACTCTAACCGCAATGCCACTGAGCTGATTAATTGTACTTGGATAATAATAATCATACTTGTAATGTAATTTGAATGCTTGCCACATCATTTTTGTGAGGCATAGAGAAGTGCACACACACACACACACACACACACACACACACACACACACACACACACACACACACACACACACACACACACACACACACACACACACACACAGACAGACCCAGAATTAGACACACAAGCAGCCACACATAGAGAAATAGGCAGAGATTAATCAGCTAATCTCTTGGTAGCTAGTGGGGTC
>NC_139699.1:25660827-25750827 GCF_964188405.1 Protomyctophum parallelum
CACGGTTGCACTCTGTATTTGTTTTTATTATGTAAAGCACTTTGAATTGCCTTTTGTAAGGTGCTATATAAATAAAATTGCCTTGCCATATGAGCAAACTGGCTCCCTGGGCTCCCTTATCTGGTTTACAAGAGCATTGTAAAATATATAGACTTATTCTTGCTGTTGCTACCCTTTAAATGGCCATGGCCATTGACAATGCATTGGGGGCTTGAAGTTATATATTTTTCTAAATATTGCATATGCATTTCATTTAATAAGCGTATAGGGGGAGAGTGTAGTAACTTGTTCGATAGGATTTTGGCTTATTTGGGTGCCATCTTCCTGCCTACATGTAGGCTAGTAGTATGCTAGGCTACTTGGCTGCCAGTCTGTAGTTCGTAAGTTTGCTTGTCGGTGTGTACACCATCTTCCATCTCTCCTATCTTTGACTTGTCACAACTCTTCTACTCTATGGCTCTGGATCGACGGTGGTATTATTATTATTCGCCGGGCGTTCTGATCTGATAGCCGCCTCCCCTCACGTCAAAACAGTTCTCAATGTTTACATCTTACGTGATGAGAAGACATGTGGACATATCCTTATGGACTGAAGGAATAAATACCAGCACTCACGTTATCCGTTAGGATTCTTGTTTTATTTCAGTTTTCCCCAGAAGGTGTAACAAAAAGGGAGAGGGGGGGGAAACACCACGAGTGACGAGTGATCAGTCAAACGTGTTCTCTCCGCAGTAAATAAATAATGTGTCTGAATGTAGCCTAGCAGCCTACTACTATAGCCTACTAGCCTGGTTGCCAGGAAAATGGCAACCAGAATAACCCGTTCTGAGCGAAACTCCTCCCTACGCTCTGGCCCTATAGTGCTAGAAACAGTACTGCTAACACATATGCACAGCATGCGCACGCGCGCACACACACACACACACACAACAAAGCGTGCCCAGTACATGGACGTACTAAAGGAAGATGCTGGTGCAGAAAGCACCAGCATCACTGGTCCGATCCAGAAGAGCGCAGTTTGCCGGCCACTGCTACAGAGCTGACAATGAGGTTATATCTTCCCTTCTGACAATGAGGTTATATCTTCCTTTCTACCCCAGGGCGGACCAGAGGTAGAAAGTTGACGTTCCCTGATGTCATCGCTAGGGACACATGCTTCAGTAGGCAGGAACTGGGGGTGGCAATGAAAGACCGGTGCTTCAGTAGGCAGGAACTTGGGGTTGCAATGAAGGACTGGGAAGTCTGGCGTAGCATTGTGGAATCCATGGTCTTGACCGCGGTCGAAAAATGATGATGATGATGATGATGTATGGAGAACCGAGATGACTGGAGACGCCGATGGAGGCCTTGTCTGAGAACGACGTAGAGAGACAACCAAGAATGGAACCAAGAAATCTCGTTATCAATTATTTTGGTGTTCAACCATACATACCTATACCTATCTAATATTTGAGTCAGTGGGCGCGACCAACTCGTTTGCACAGCTTTTTGAAAACCTTATACCCATACCTAATACCACACCAACATTCTAAAAACTAGTCACTAAAAGCCACATCTTTACAAGTTCCAAAGTATGTGTTTCTCAAGTTATGAGACATCAGGCCTGGAATGGTTTTCCAATATACAATATCCCAGGCATTATTTCTGAAAGACTTACTGTGAAATGTGTAGGCCTGTGATGAGACTCCACAGACTTATAGACATAGTGAAATAAAAAATACGTTCTAGGTCATGTATTTGTTTTTATATCAAAAGTCCCCGAATGAGATTCCACCATGCCATAAAGGCCTTCTGAAAGGCCTTCTTATTGGTCGCAATACAATTACCGGAAATATAATTTCACCAGTTCTGTGGCTGTAGTATTTTCTAGATAAAAAAGCAAGATGTGGTTCAAAGTTGTTGGACTGATTTTGGTGTGATATTAACTCATTGTTACCTTGTCACCTTCTCAAGGACCCCACTTTGAGAACTACTGACTAAGCCATGCTCACTCTAGAGCTGTTACTCCTTATCCCTAATTATCTTGCCTTTTTTTACTATTTTGAAAAACATTTTAAAATTGTGTGCGTGTGTGTGTGCTTGTGTGTGTGCGTGTGTCCGTGCACTCACCAGGGAATGTATTTCCACTGAGGAACCGATGCACCCAATTGTTAGTATTGCTGCAGTGTGCATGCTTGATTGTGTGTGTGTGTGTGTGTGTGTGTGTGTGTGTGTGTGTGTGTGTGTGTGTGTGTGTGTGTGTGTGTGTGCGCGTGCGCGCATGCTGTGCATATCTGTTAGCAGAACTGTTTCTAGCACTATACGCTTATTAAATGCACAGCATATGCCAGACAAAACAGGCCATCTGCCTTATCTCTGAGGTAATTGCATTTTTCAAAGTGACAGCGGGTCTAATGCATTATTCATTATTAGCCAGGGTACAACACAAGTCCTTAGTCTATCTGTCAGATATAGCTTGCTGCGGCTAAGCCTACTGTACTCCTACCCTATACTACAGGTAACCACCCCCCCCACTAGTCTACCTCTACACCCACTAGACCACTTTTTTGACTTGAGAGCTTCTTTCAAAATGACAAAGCTCAACGAGATCTATACCCAATGATTATGCCATTGCTGAAAATATTTTAAATACTGTATGTACCTGAGGGGGCTTTGGAAGCTGGCGTTAAGACTTAATGCACTTGGAATGGGAAATAGAGGGGTAGAGGTTTTCTTTTTTTGTATTTAATTTGTAGTGCTATGCTACCGACATTTTTGTACATAGCAACACTAAAAAAAACAAATATTGCATTGTTGGTTTGAGCTGACAGGCCTTTTTGTTGTCAATCAATCAAGTCACCTTAATTCAGGTGGCAGATGCCAAACATATAATTTGTTATATTAAATTAAACATTCTTTAGGAGCATGCTCCCCACACTCCCAATACTCCCCACTGACAGGTAGTAACCCCCCCCCAGAGAGGATGTATAGGGCCTTACAGGTAGTTACCCCCCCCCCCCCCCCCCCCCCCTTTTGATTTACATCAAAAGGGCATGTGAGCGCAAACCCACAATTCAACATTTTGGTTTTAAGATGTTGATATTCATTTTGTATTCATCCTTAGGACCCCAAATCACACCTTGGAAAGCATGAGTGTCTATTTGAAAGAAAGTGTTGCAGCTAAGCCTACCCCATCTAGCCTATTGCAGACAATCCTCCCCCTCCCCCTAATGCCTTCAAGAACCCTAATGAACGAAGAATGAAAATAACAATCTATTAATCTGCATGATTTCCATGTGTTGTTGTTTTTGAAAGTATTTCAGTGCAAATGCAAATGATCTGTTCCCCAGAGCCTCAAATTATGGATTTCAGATAACCGATTTGCATAATTTAATATGCATTCTGCAAAATGATGCTATAAATCAGAGACACAAAGGGTATTGAATTAAAAAACCTACATGGGCCTCTTTTCATTTGATACATTATGTGCTAGATGAATTGTGTTGAAATTGTACACCTGTTTGAACTGGTGCACTTAACATGAGTTGTTAAAAATAAACCATGGTATTTGTATCATTAGGAATGGCAAAATGAGCGATTACTCGTCTTCACTTTGTCCCGTTTTTAGCTTGAATTCTCTTTTGTTTTTGACAAAATCTTCCAATGTGATCTGTATGCCAGGGAGTTTGCTGTCAAAGGAAAGGCTCTCTGCTGGATGACACATTTTACAGAGGCTGGCAGAAGGCAGACATGCAAGTTCCTCTGTGCATCTTTGGTTTACGAATCCTAAAAGTCAAACAGAAATGCAATGTCTCTTTATATTATTCCAATGTCCAATGGCAAAAACACAATACAAATGTTAAGCGTGATTATCTGTGTGACAATTAATCGTCAAGTACGTCACTGCAATCGTGAGAACCCTACACAGCGGGTGAAGTCACTCAGGGGATATTAATAACATCTGAGGATAAATTCCACCCCACAAAGACTGATATTCAGTTGAGGTACGATTAACAACCTATATAAAGGCAACCTTTACAAAATGTTATTATGTTTTAAGTTGCATGTTCCGGGACAATCTAGGGATTCTTTTTCATGCATTTGTTTTGCATAAATTAAAACCACTCATTGGGCTAAAAATGGCCATAGGCATCATCACAAATGTGATGAGGACATTTGGAAAAGTGGCTATGCCCATTTTTAGCCCAAGGAGTGTTTTTACATGTTTTTTTATCAAATTGTATATCTGACCTGGCTACTGTCCACAATTGCAAGCAATAAATAAATGTATTAAATACATATTTAAACACTTGATAATTTCAGTGTTATGACAAAGCTTTAAGTGCAGTACTTCCTAAACATTGGGTTGTGACCCATTTGGGGTCACATACCCCTTTTTATGGGCCACACAAATATTTGTTGTTTTGTTTTGTTTCATTTACCTTGGTCTCTGTCTCTCTCCCTCTCTCCCCCTCCCTCTCTCTCAGATGGGGATGGCTTCCAGGATCATCTCCTGCCAGTGTGTATGGATGACTTGTGTCAACGCAGTGCCATCTACTTGGCCAAGCAGGGTCAACAGAAAGAGGTATGTGCTCATATTTCGGGCCACGTTCTACCAACAAGATGATGTTGACTTACCCAGTCAGTGTTGTCCCAACTCGTCCCCATCGTCTGCTACACGTATATGTTTACATGTCGGGAACGATACAAGTCGTTCCATTTATACTGCTTATGCGAAGCTTGGCCAATCAGTTACGCCGGCAGGTAGGGTGGCAAATCATAGTGGGGGTTGTATTTCTTAGTTTTCATCATGGGTCTAAGTGTTTGCCACTGCTGGAACTAGTGCTCCAGGAGGACAAACATCAAGCATAATCATGACAGTTTTCACAAAATATATTTTTTTTTTTACATTTGTCTTTGAGATTTACATTAGACACAAGCCTATTTAAACACACTATTTTTTAAAAATAAAAATAGATATTTTTCCCGATTTGAAAATAACATGATCGGCTCCAATTTCCGATCACCCGATCCGATCGGGATATCCCTAATTGAAATATATTAATGCGGTAGCCATATGAGTTGTTTTCCTTTGTGGGAATGCTGTATCAATCAAGTACTTCACGTGGACTTCAAAAAGATCCAAGCCTTTATTAGCATAGCTGGCAAAGATGAAAAAGAATGTGCCAGTCACTACTGTAATCCGCCTGGGATCGACAAGCCTTCATCAGGCTCTACTGAATGACAGGTAACATGTGTAATTATAGAGTATCCTCGGGATATCCATCATCATCTAATGACAATAATAACATGGTCAATGTCCATGTGGTCAATAATGGTGTATACTCCGTTTCTATTGATCTATTGTGATGAAGAGGTGATTGACAGCCTGAGGTAGTATTCAATAAAGTGTTTCTATAAAGCAGTGGCTTTCAACCAGTTGTCCGGGGACCACCGGTGGTCCTTGAGGGGGTTCCATTTGGTCCCCAGCTAAATGATGAACTGTTGAGAGTGTATACTGAAATCAAATGGATTTCATTTTACGCTCTCAAGAGTTAAATTGTTGTTAAACATCTGCATTGCTTAATTTACAAGAAGTATATGCACAATTAGAGAATGTAGAATAATTGTTATTTTTATTTTTTTATTTTTGCCTGTTATCTCTCCTATGGTACCACATAAATACAGTAAACTATTATCCAACGATAACAACATATTCTAAGTTTTGGCTCTGAGAGGCTAAATCTCATCAAATGATGGTCCGTAGCTCAAATGCTGAATAAATAATGGACCTTGATATGACAGGTTGAAAACCACCGCTATAGATGAATCCACAGAGGGGTGCCCTGGGCGCAGCCATTACTGAGGCGTACCATTAAGGTGTTTGGCTACACCTGGCTTACAGGGCACTGCTCTGTGGAGAATCCATTCCTGTATCTGTAAGATGCCGTGGTCTCAGAAGGCTTTGGATATCATGTCCATATCGTTCACATGTAGGGCTGTCAGGATTACACATTTTAGCTGACAATTAATTGTCACACAAATAATTGCGATTAACCATTTAATTGTGTTTTTCTTTTGCATTCAACAATAGAAAAACCTTTTAGGCTTCGTGCACATATGATAAATAACCACACATTTATTTATTTTTATTTACAAAAAATATATAAAATAAATATATAGACGTGGTTTAACTTTTAAATAAATTATTTCCACTATTTTTGAAAAAAAGTTTGAAAATGTATGCGCATTTTTCAACATGGAAACGATTTTGACGCTGTGGGTGCTGGCGGCGTGTTCTCTCCTCCGTGTCATCTTTGCCCATACCGGAGTCGGGGTTGGCAAAATGGCCTTTCTGTGTGGAGTTTGCATGTTCTCCCCGTGTCCCCTAGGGTAGGGTAGGTACCCTCACAAAAAACATGCAGCAAATCTGGTCTCTAAATTGCCTCCCCCTGGCCAGCCGGGGTGCCTGATGGAGGGGAAAGGAACTGGTTGGAATAACGGGTTCCTTCCACGCACTACGTCCAACCATGCAGGGAAACTCCCCGCCAGTGGCGTAACTACGCAGCACCAGGCCCTGACTGAGAGTGCCAATTATAATTATGCTCAAGTCCTCCATGTAAAATGTGCAGCAACGTTCCAACACAACAATGTCCATAGGCTCCATATGAAAAGCTTTGTTTCAAGACCACCCACAGGCAGCAGGCCACTTGAATTAGCACCTTGGACAGCGCTCTCTAGGTTGAGAGGAGAAAAAAAAGAGAGAAAATTAGACCGCAATTATGTAATTAAATAAAGAGGCTTTGCCTCTGCGCTCTGCTTACCTCATACTGTAGGTGAACCTTCCGGGATTTTCTCTCTGCAAAATCATCTATCCAGCTGGCATGCATGCAAAATCAACCTCAGTTAACAATATATTGTTAAGGGGCCCGGCCGCCACTTTCTTTTGTTTGTTTTTTGCTGCCTCTTTTTCTTTTTTTCTCCCGACCTGGGTGTGCCCTCAGGCGTCATGGGCCCCCACGCAATCGCGTTGTCTGCGTCACGGTAGGAACGCCCCTGCTCCCCGCTGTCAGGTGTAAAGGAGCAACTTGGACACTCATACATGAAGGAAGCATGAGTTCAAGTCTGTCCGGTGCATACTTAGTTTAGACGGGTCATTGGTTAGACATAAGGTTGGTGAGGGGTGCGTTAAGACGACCGGATTAAGGTTGGTGAGGGGTGCGTTAAAACGACCGGATTAAGGTTGGTGAGGGGTGTGTTAAGGGTTGGGAGAGGCTTAAGGCTCATACATAGTCTGGATTTTCGGTGGTGAGGTGACCACCGAACTACAACATGACGTCACGAGCCGCGGTGAAGAGCAAACCACCGCCACCGCTCCAGCCCTTCTCTCTGTTTTTACTCATCACCGCTCAACGTTATGGTCCGGTGGTCAGCTCACCACCGGAGCGGTGGTCACATCACCACCGAAAATCCAGACTATGAATAGGCCTTTAAGGTTAGGTTTAGGTGTGCTGTCCCGTGGGAGGTTAGGGTGAGGGTTTGAGATAGGTTGTAGGACTAATGACTGGTCTAACCAATGTGCCCAGGATCAGGATTAGGTGATTGACACAGGGGTGAAAGATGGCTCTCCCCAAGTTGGCGGAGAGTGTGTAGAGCCCAGGATCACATTAGGTAATTGACACAGGGGTGAAAAATGGGTTACAAACTCGTGGGATAAAAAAAAAAAAAGAAGCTCAAACCGATCAACCGTTGCTGTGCTTGAATGTTCTGATCGGCGTTATTATCACAAATATCTGAGCTGAAACAAAGTGACCATTCAACATGGTAAATTAGCGGGTTGTCAGACAGCCATGTAGGAGGATCCAGCTTGAAGCTCCCAGGGCATTGTGCTAAAATTGTCCGGTGTTGGTGCACCAGTGGCGCGTCTTTACCATAGAAATGCATGGCAGACTACTGGCACTTCCAGCAAGAAAGGTGCTCTCTGTGGACATGGCCTTTTAATGTGAGTAGTTTATAGTGGAGGATGGTATTTCCTCATCTGTGCTTAGCTCCACACTTTACATAGAAGTATCTTGCTAAACTTCTGAATCCCGTTCTTTTCAACCTCATAAGTGCTAAACTGTACCCTGGGGTACCCATCTGTTTTTGGCATGGAACTGCTGGGCTCATCAAACAGCTAATCCAGGCCTAGTTTACATGCACACACACACACACACACACACACACACACACACACACACACACACACACACACACACACACACACACACACACACACACACACAACTATCTCTCTCTCTCTCTTTCTCTTGCTTTTACATGTAAAGTGACAACCACGATTGGGGCATTAACCACCACTTGCGATGTGAGAGTATGGTCTAGCCGACACCAACTCGGGACTCCTGAAGGGCTGTCCTCCACACCCTCCTGTCTAACATCAGGGTCTTGAACTCTGCAGTGATGTTGCCGGCACTGTTGCGCTGCACTGTGTCTACACTGCAGTGATGTTAGTGGCACTGTCGCGCTGCACTGTGTCTACACTGCAGTGATGTTAGTGGCACTGTCGCGCTGCACTGTGTCTACACTCTGCAGTGATGTTAGTGGCACTGTCGCGCTGCACTGTGTCTACACTCTGCAGTGATGTTAGTGGCACTGTCGCGCTGCACTGTGTCTACACTCTGCAGTGATGTTAGTGGCACTGTCGCGCTGCACTGTGTCTACACTCTGCAGTGATGTTAGTGGCACTGTTGCGCTGCACTGTGTCTACACTCTGCAGTGATGTTAGTGGCACTGTCGCGCTGCACTGTGTCTACACTCTGCAGTGATGTTAGTGGCACTGTCGCGCTGCACTGTGTCTACACTCTGCAGTGATGTTAGTGGCACTGTTGCGCTGCACTGTGTCTACACTCTGCAGTGATGTTAGTGGCACTGTCGCGCTGCACTGTGTCTACACTGCAGTGATGTTAGTGGCACTGTCGCGCTGCACTGTGTCTACACTGCAGTGATGTTAGTGGCACTGTCGCGCTGCACTGTGTCTACACTCTGCAGTGATGTTAGTGGCACTGTCGCGCTGCACTGTGTCTACACTCTGCAGTGATGTTAGTGGCACTGTCGCGCTGCACTGTGTCTACGTAAGTGGTGCGTCTCTCTCTCCCCTCCTGGCTGTGTCTTGGGTTGGCTCTCCCACAGTTTCAGTTCACTTACTGTATACCATCAGTTCCGGGTGCCTGACGATATAGACTGCTTCATCCTTCTCTTTCTGATCATATCCGTGACTCCGCAAAACGAACTTTGCTACTACAAGGAAAACATGCATATGTACATATGGTACTCTTTTTCTACTCTATACTGCACTCTATATTCTATCCTTTTGTTTGTTGTGTTTTTGCTGTTTTCTGTTTAATGTTATATTATATATTTGCTGCTGCATTGTCTGAAGGAAGCCAAACAAAAATAAGTTTTACTCTTAAGTACCTGTACACAAGATGTAACAATAAAGCACAACCTTGAACCTTGAGTGGCCTCCCCCATTCAGGCTCTACAGCACATCATTCTGCGGCACGTTGTGTGCTTGTAGATCGGCTATTATCGGCAACGACCGTTGGTGTAGAGGGGGGGAAAAAGAGCAGACCAAGTACAAGAGTGGCACAGATTATGTAGTGAAAATAGCACACTCACTACAAGCTCACAACGCCTCACTGTAGATAGTAAAACAAAAGGCAAAGAAGTTTAGGGATAAGGGGTTTAGCGGTGACGAAAATGGAGCCCTATGTGTCCTGTGCTGTGAAACCTAATGAGGTTCCAAGAAGGAACGATGTGCTTTGTGAACGCTAGACTATCTGTCTCTCTGTGATAATACAGTGTGTCCAAGAGGACCACCGGTCTGTCTGTCTGTCTGTTCTGAGAGAACACCCAGCTCCCACTCTCTCTCTCTCTCTTTTAACAAAGACATCAGTCATCTCTAGGTGCTGCGTTAGCTGTGACTGCAGAGCCTATAGGGAGATATGTACGCATGTGCATGCAATTGCCCGTGTGTGCGCAACACACACACACACACACACACACACACACACACACACACACACACACACACACACACACACACATACATACATACATACATTTTTGCTGCCCCAACCCTGTGGAATGCCCTCCCTAAGGCACTCAGAGATGCCCCTACCCTTCAAACCTTCAAATCCACCCTCAAAACCCAGCTCTTCAAAATTTCCTTCCCTAGCTAACCCTTTTCACTGTCTTTTAATGTTCTTTAGCTTTTAGTGTTTTTTTTTCCCTTTTTTCTATTAAAAAAATATTTTATTTTATTATTTTCTATTATCTTTATTCTGTAAAGCCCCCCCCCCCCCATGTAAAGCGTCTTTGGGTACTCATAAAAGCGCTATATAAGTTTGAGATATTATTATTATTATTATTACATACATACATACTGCGTATGTGCATATGTGCATATACAGTATACTGTACAGTGTACATGCATGCTCAGAATAAATTGTCAAGTAAAATTAACCCACAAATCAGATCTGTTGGGTAGTATTACCTATGCATGCATTCAAAGCAGAGAATTTTTTTTTCCGGAGATGTATACTACTGTATATGTACTGTATATTGAGCTGGGATCTGGGAATGTGGGGGAACACTCAGAATCACTGTTTTCTGAATCACATTGCATATACGGTGTAACTATTTGGTCAAACTATAATACTAATACAGGAATGTGTATAGATAAATCTGACTTTTGTAGCGAGAACTTTTTAACAGTTACCGCATCAACGTTGCGGTAACTGTTGCGATGTGATGTGTTTATTATAAGCAACTTTGGGCTTGTTTTTCTTTATAGTCACAGTTATTGGTATTTGCAGGTTGATTATTTTTTCTTCATATTCATATTATATTAAGTCATTTTGTTGGGGACCCACCTTTTTGTGTGATCATGCGACCTATACCTGTAGTACCTGTACAGTAGTCACTTCTTTTGGGTTTGTTTTCGTAGACCTGTCTGCTTGTTCACAGGATCTTGCAACACTGCTTGTAGGTCAGTCATGACTCATGATTTGATGTTAAGTTCCCCGCCCACACACCCATTTTAATTTCTTGGCCTAATGAACCACAGCCTCAGCCGGCAAGTCAAATCAATAGGAGCTGTGTGCAGCGGCAACGCCCGGGGCTCTTAAACGTGCGCGTGTGTGTTACTATACTTGCGAGGGCCAAATGTCCCCAGAAATGGTTGTTTTATGTTTTAAATAGGACCTTAATTAGTATAATTGGTAAGACCTGTGAAGAAAATAAGAAGAGGCCCAATGTCTTTCCAATGTAATGGCTGCTGTGCATCCCAGAGTGCCTGGGAAACTGTGAAGCTGCCCTACCCAACTGGCTGAGGCTGGAACTGCAGGCAAGCAAAATACATGCGCATGAGCAAAAGAGCATGCAGCTGTAGTTTAAGTACTCGTTCATGAATCGATTCATGGAGTTAGCACTTCTGCATTTTGGCGCTCAAAATCAAATGCGGAAGTAGAGCGTTCTTCTGGGTGCTTCAAACGCCATCTGAGGAACTCTCATTGAAATTAATAGCTGGGGGCGTGGCAGTCCGCCCTCTAGTTTATATATAACACTATGATAAAGTCTATTTAGGACATTGTCAGGTTTAGACATAGGGTTAGGGTTAGTCAATTAGGCCCTAAATAACTAACCCTATGTCTAAAGTGCCGCGGCACACAGGTTGGGAAACACAGATTGGGTCGTTATGCCTGATTTATACTGTCCAGAAACTACCAGATCCACAAGCGTCATTGTTTGCTTGGGTAATCGCTAAAATGGCAAAAGAATGTACAAATGCCATTCATAAAATGTATGTTCTGAAATGTTGACATCCTCTCTAGTATAGTAATACAAGTGTGTGTATAGAGACACGTATCCCACTCTCTCACTCTCCTACAGCATGTTAATATGTTGGCATGTTAACCTGTGAATGTCAGCGTTGACATACCGTGTGGTGTGTACACCCACACACTTGACATCGCTCCAGCAGCTGCACTATATTCAGCGATTAAATGTCAGAATGGCTCACCGCCCGCTAGAGCAGAAACATCAATGATCTCCATTGGTCGAAGGAAATAGATTCTCTATCAGGTTCTCGACCTTTTCAGCCCCTGAGAAACCCCCTGCCCCCCCAAGTATTTATTTAAACTTGGGACACCCCCCCCCCCATACAAGCTCTACAACACATTGTGAGCTTGTAGAGCGATTACAAATGTTTGCCTTCTTTCTCATACAATTTGGAAAATGTTTGACAATTTTTAATACCTTAGTAGTTTAATAGCTTTATAGTTTTTAGTACCCCAATGTTCAACCCCTGAATTGACCATGATCCACAATTTATATACAGTAATAATATCTTTTTAGTTTTTTACATCAAAACCTTGAACGATTACTAAAGCAATTTCTTTTGGGTCAAATTTTAGATTGACTGGCCTATGTGTAAAGTGCCCGATGATGATGATGTCAAATGGCATTATGTGAACCAGAAGAATTCATGCCCGAAGACACAAATAGTAACACCATTTTCACTGTCCTAGTTAATATAAGTGCACCATCCAAACGCGTTGGATGTATCACCATTTTCACTGTGCTAGTTAATATAAGTGCACCATCCAAACGCGTTGGATGTATCACCATTTTCACTGTGCTAGTTAATATAAGTGCACCATCCAAACGCGTTGGATGTATCACCATTTTCACTGTGCTAGTTAATATAAGTGCACCATCCAAACGCGTTGGATGTATCACCATTTTCACTGTCACAATATACATTTAAACCAGAAAGAAATTGCCTCTACATCCTTTATTATTATTTTGTTTATTTAACAGAGACAATACAAAAACAATGTCAAGTTTATATAAAAACATGAAACCGTTGCATTGTATATGCCTTTTCTATACCGATATCTTCCTATATTAAATAGTTTCCAAAAAGAATACATGCAAAAAACTCAAAAATACAAAACATTCCCGAATTACATCATCATTTTAAAATGTGCTTAACATATTAGTGTTCGCACCTCTGGCCTGACTTCAACCAGTGTTTAACCTTTTCATTAAATAATTTCACAGGTGTAGCCTATCCCTTTTACCTTATAAGACGACTGACAAAATGTGGTGTTTCGCTACCCTAAGGTTGCCAACCGCTGATCCCGTTTCTATTACCGGTAGTTGGCCTGTCTGGTCCTTATATCCTTTTACCACTGGGGCAAGATCATCAACACATTTAAAAATCACTTTGATGAAGGAGAATTTAATAAAACTGTCAAAACTAAGCATATTGTATTTTCTAAGAATTATGCAATGGTTCCATTTGATAGTTTTTTTTTGTCCATTATTCATTTAATTCCAACCAGGCAAATTCCGTTGCTGTCGGGGCAGAAACCTCTATCTCCATATTGGAAGGTTTTGTGTTTTTCTTGGTAAGTGAATGCCCTACAGTACGTGATCACACTACAGCGTCATACAAAAGCATCAAAGGTAGCAGATCCACAACACACATTTCAAACTTGTAGATCTTTGAACGTGAATCCTGAAAAGTAACAGTTTTGGACATTTGAGGTTTCCAACCCACGATATGCTATTACGATGATAATACAGCAATATCTACTAGGGACCATAATGATGAGTTGCCTGGCCCAGCCTGTATGATTTCTGGTCTGGCAGGGGTTCTCAACGTTTTAGGCTGGGGACCCCCGGAAATGCTTTGGATTGCAAAAATAACCTTAATATTAGAAAGATATATATCATAAACCAGATATAATCATTAAGGAAAGTTTATGCATGCACTATGTGTACTATGTAAACTCTTCAATTCCATTTTACAGCCATTCAGTTGCAAAAATAATAATAATTTGGGGTCCCCCACAATAATTTAAGCCTGGTGAAACCACTCCCCCTGTTGGACAACATTTGCATTCTGCCAGCAGGTAGAGTCTGGGAACTCTCAGGCAGAGATGATGTACTCCGGTCCAATTCTGGCCGGAGCGATATGCAGCTGTATGAGGCCGCTAGAGGTGGGATCAACGCGATACTTAAAGCGGGACTTAACACGCTGCCACAGCGCAAATGTAAACACAACCTAACAAGACTACAACTCGAAATTATTATTTAGATATTAAATGTTTGTCCCGCTGCTTCCGGGTTCATCGTTTCTGCTTGAGAGATCCCAGATGCAGGCAGGAGGAGGGAACTGGTGAACTCAATACTGCCACAATCTGTCGGAGTCAGGTTACAATAATTTGGCGACCCCCCACAATAATTTGGCGACCCCCTGAGGGGTCGCGACCCATGGGTTGAGAACCACTGGTCTAGAAGGGGCACTGACGTCACTAAATTTGGAGCGATGCGCCTCTGCACTGTTATTGGTTAGCGAAATACAGGGAAGTGTGCTTCCTATGCCAGAGCTTCGAATGTGTTTCCCCAGGCTTTCATTTTTGAATCGAATGCAAACGAAAATACAAGCCTGGGTACCGAGTACTCAGAATGTAGTTACTTCTTAGCAGACATGTTTAATTAATTATTGGTACAGCTGATTGGATCGCACTGCTCAACTATTGCTTGAGTGTGTGTGTGTGTGTGTGTGTGTGTGTGTGTGTGTGTGTGTGTGTGTGTGTGTGTGTGTGTGTGTGTGTGTGTGTGTGTGTGTGTGTGTGTGTGTGTGTGTGTGCGTGCGCGTGTGCGTGTGCACGTGCCAGTTGATTTGTTAATGAAGGTTAATTATTGTTGAATCACCACTCCTATAACACCTGCTTCTGTCTCTCTCTCTCTCTCTCTCTCTCTGGTATACTACAGTCACATAAATGTAGCAAAACAGAGCTCCTGCCTTAGTGAGTTAGTGCCTTTGTCGATCAGCTATCGACATTTAAATGTTGAACCAACGAAAAGTAAAAGAGATACTGACTAAATAATAATAATAAATAATAACATTAGGTCCAGTGGATCCTGAAAAGTAACAGTTTTGGACCTGCAATGTCTCCACGGCAACAAAATATACGATTCTTAAACGTCCAAGTGTGTTATGTATGCGTGTGTGAGTCCACTGGCACTGACAGCAGGCAGTGGGTCTTGGTATTCTGGGTGCATGGTGCACTCTCCTCCTCCTCTAATCAGCATTAGGGAGGAATCATCAAGCCGGTACACTGAATGCCTCAGGGCCGAGCTGTTGATGAGGCAAAGGCCCCTCTCTATGTCCACCCGGAGGGAGGGAGGGACGGACGGACGGACGAGGCAAAGGCCCCTCTCTAAGACAGACAGACAGACAGACAGACAGACAGACAGACAGACAGAGGGCATTTGGGACACAGCTGAATAGTGGCCAGTTTCACAGATAAGGGTCCATTGACCAAATTATCCTCAAGCTCCTGCATGTGAATCAAACGAGATGAGGCGTGAAGATACACTCCAATCACAAGCCTCTGCTTCTCACCAAAACCAATTTTGCCATTAAAGGGCCTACCTCACCCCTTTTGCTACAAGATCTTATTTTAATGATGTTTAGGACACAATAAACCCTTTCCAAAGCATTATGTTCATTGTAGTAATTCAACAATCCAGTCCAATCCTAGTCAAACACACAGCCATACATTTGGCCATTCCAGCAGTGAAATGTCCCTTTAAAGTTTACGTCCATTATGAATGTGTGGATTATCCAAATGATATACAAATGTAATTTATGTATTGATTGGATCGATGATTTAAATACTATTAATTAATTAATTCATTTCGTTTTTATTTAATTTGTATTTATTTTGTTATACTTCACACCCTGTGCATTTGAGAGGTATTTCAGATGTATTTACATTTCTGGAGGAAAGCTGACACAATGCCAATGGCTTCATATCTCTCTCTCTCTCTCTCTCTCTCTCTCTCTCTCTCTCTCTCCCCCTCCCCATTGTTCAATGGCTGGCACTATAGCACTCACTTGAAAAATGCTGACTTTGAACAGGCTCATGAACCGTTTGACCTACAGCAATGAAACTTCATATGTTTTGAGCAATCTGCGTGAAACGTTCCACACACACAAGTTTGTATGTGGAAAAATGGACATAAGGCTAAATGTTAGACTTACAGTATGAGCAGACTGAAGCCCATCACTCACCGTCTGCGTCCGCCGCGCGTCAAAACAGCCGCCTCCATTATTTTCAATGAACCTATCGCACACCGGCCGCGTCCGACGCGCGCTGGCGCCTCGCCTGGCACGCCGATAGAACCAGTTCTATTTTCCAGGCGGCGCCGCGCAGCAACGCGTCGCGTCGGACGGAGCCGGTGTGTGTTGGGCTTAAAACAGGTCTGTCGTAAATGAATGGGTTGAGAGGCCGTCTGGGAAACAGAAGGTCACAGGTTCTATTCCTGGCCCTGGCTAAACCTACAGTACTGGCCATGAATGGTCAGTGGGTGTACAGTATGACCTATGGCCAATTGGCCATGGGCTCTGCGTTCCCTGCAGGCTCGCAACAAACCTTTTACTGCTGTGGGTGGACTCAACTGTAGCTTGACCTTTTGTTAACCTACTTGAGACTGTAATGCTCATTGCTGTCGGGCAGAAACCTCTTATCTCCATATTTTAATCAACGGCAATGGCGTTAAGCGTTAGTATCAAAATTAGGCTTCAATTGGCATTAATCAACGGCAATGGCACTGAAAGTATTGTACCTTAGTAAGGAAAGCCCGGATACGCGACTGGTATATCCAGCACAACGTCACCACCACAACACAGCTGCCTCTAAATAGACTCAAGCCCCGCCACCCGTACACCAAGGCGGCACAAGAGCTGCTCAGGTCCACCCCTGAGGTCATGTCTATAGAGGCATGGTTGGCAGCAGCCTGGAAGCAGGAGTGGGAGTCAGCCGGGCAAAAACACATATCCACCATTACATCCAGGACCCGGGAGGCGGCCTTGAAGGAGAGGAACTGCCACGCTGGCAATGGACCTGCTGAACCGCCTGCGAACTGGGGTCGGACGTTTCAAAACATCCATGAGGAAGTGGGGCCTGCCGGACGGAGCAGCATGTGAGTGTGGGGAGTTGGAGCAGACCGCTGATCACATAATCACCACCTGTCCCCTGTATAAACCACCCTCGGAGGCCTGTCCCCTGTATAAACCACCCTCGGAGGCCGGCCTCTTCGATGTGGGACCTGAGACGAGGGCATGGCTGTACACTACTGAGCTGGACATCTGATGATGACACACAAAGAAGAAGTCCTATCAATAAAGGCATAAAAGCCCAAAAATACATGTAAATAAACAAACAAAAACTCTCTGTCGAAAAGGCATTATGTCCAAAACTGTTAGTTTTCAGGATTCAAATTGAAAAGAAGCAAACGTGGTAGATGTACAAGCTCAAAACACGTCACTTCGTGCCACGTTTCGAGCTTATGGATCTGCTTATTTTTGATGCTTTTGTGAGACGCTGTAGTTAGTATGATCGGGGGCATTCATTTACAAAAAAACACAAAAGGTTAAAGGGACACTTCACCCCTTTTGCAACCAGATGTTATTTTAATTATGTTTGGGAGAGAAGAAACACTTTCCTGGGGTTTTTATGTGGGTAATATGTGTTTTTAGATATTTTAGTAATTCCATGATGTCATGGACACTGGGCTCACTTACTTCCTGGACTACATCAAGGACTGTCTAAAGAGGACGAGACGCGAAGACCGTAAGGTCGCCGCCATGTTGCTCACATGGTGCTCCATGAAAGAAAAGAAACATGCGCAATGGGCTTTATGCAGCCAACACTTCCGCGTTCAGCTTCCTTGGTCTCAACTGCGCATGTTTCTTTCCTTCCATGGAGCACCATGTGAGCAACATGGCGGCGCCCTTACGGTATTCGCGTCTCGTCCTCTTTAGACAGTCCTTGGACTACATGTTGTGTCAGTAAGACAGCCCTCCCCCTATCCCCAAGGAGGCGCAGTGCACCAAAGCATTATGGGAATTGTAGTCCAGGAAGGAAGTGTGCCCAGTATCCATGACATCACGGACACCTGGAAATACTAAACTATCTAAAAACACATAAAAACCCCAGGAAAGTGTTTCTCGTCTCCCACACATCATTACAATAAAATCTGGTTGCAATAGTGTATCTTTAAGGTGCTCTGTGGAGGGGTTTGTTTTTGCTTCTGTTGTGGCCTACATACAGAATGAAGGTGTGGTGTGTAGCCTACTGTGTACCATGCTTAATGGTTTGTTGTTTGGCCAGGCAAAATTGGCCACATGGGCTCATACAAGGAAAAGTGAGAGGGAGTGTGGCCTGTCGAGTCGTTATTGTTGAGAGAGGTGGTCTCTGTTCCCCATAAGATGAGTTATTGTTGAGAGAGGTGGTCTCTGTTCCCCATAAGATGAATATGTGTATTAGATGTGTGATGTTTAGAGGGGGCTTTGTTCACTGTCAGGGAGATGGAGTTGACAACATGTGTGGAATAATAATCACTAATCAGATTGGTGTATTTCACTAGTCTGCGTGTGTGCAACTGTGCATGTGTGTTTTTGTATTATTCTCTCTATCTCTCTCGTGTGTGTGTGTGTGTGTGTGTGTGTGTGTGTGTCTCTCCCCCTCTCTCTGCTGAGTCGTCAATATTGTATATTCTATTTCAGGACTGAGTGGGTGCTCACAAATGCGCACGCGCACACACACACACACACACACACACACACACACACACACACACACACACACACACACACACACACACAGACATGTGTATACCATTATTGTAGTTCATCACTGCCAGGTGAAAACCTAGTATGCCCAATACCATTCCTTTTCTTTTTTGTGATTTGGCTGATAAGACAAATATGTCTTATAGTTGACCTCTGTAACTAAAAAAAACAACAAAAACTTCTTAAATATCTTATTTCTTTCATGAATAGAGAATCTTTCACTCAATAGGAACTGCTCCTGTCGCAAGTTGATGATGTCATATGTGTGGTCCAGTCCTATGGAATGTATGGAATGCACGTGCTAATAAAAAGTATTTAAAATATTGCTATGATGCTCATATTATCCTTAGGAAGTATTACTTTTATTTATTTATTAGCATATGCATTCCATACATTCCATATACATAGACCATATGGACATATCATCAACTTGCGACATGAGCAGTTAATTCCTATTGAGTGAAAGATTCTTTATTTATGAAAGAAATAGTATAAGTATAATGTTTTAAGGCATAGTTGTCTTATTAGCCAGGGATCCTTTTAAGAACTGTTGTGAGCTTGTAGCTATTTTAATTTTATTATTTTACCGAATATGAGGTTCCTGCCCGACCGCGATCCATGTTGCACATAAATGTTCCATCCAGCCCAGACATTACATTCATACAGCAAGCTTCAGAGTACTGTATGTATTTTTAGAGCCCATGCAGTCACATTGAGCTCAGACCACACACGCACACACACACACACACGCACACACACACACACACACACACACACACACACACACACACACACACACACACACACACACACAGCACACTAACTTACATTAGTAATATATGCAAATGAAGCCCGTCGTAGTACAAAGCAGCTCTAGTCCTGATATGCACAGAGCCTCTGGTAGTGTTCAGGAGAAACTGCTCGCTTCAGCTTAAAGGAGTACTGTAGTTCACCCAAGAAATTACTTATTTTCGATTAATTAAACATCCCAGACCAGAGGAGTCTTCGGTACAATACTCAATTGAGTCTCTCTGGCCAATGACCCGGTCATTGAATCATTGGCATAGGAAGAAGAATGCGACAAAAACTAAAGATTTCCATTAATTCAAGGCTTTATTATACACCTATCGCCCAACTGTGACCATGAACAAGAGCTCTTCAGGCATCCCAGTCCGGGGCCATTTTCTCCAGCTGTCCCCAAGTGTGGCCAGATCTCTTCACATCTGCATATGTCACGCTGCCAGGTGTTCCTTGGTCTTCCCCTCTTCCTTCTCCCTTATAAGTTCCAGAACATGGCGTGTCTTGTGATATTAGATGCAGGCTTGTAGTGTGTGTTCAATCCATCGCCAGCGTCTTTAGAGGATTTCTTCCTCCACAGGGTGTTGACTTGTTGATTGCCAATTTCCCGGTTACTGATGTCTGATTCTTCTAAGGCACGGTTGTTCTCCAAGTTCTGCTCCATACAGCAGAACTGATATTTGTTTTTATGGGAAGATCTGATGATTCCCAGACATTCTTCAGCTGATGGAAAGCTGCTCTTGACTTGCCATTTTTAAATTTTACATCAACGATACTGCCTAGATAGGTGAAGCTCTCCTACTACTTCACTTTCTAGTGTGATGGGGTAATGCTGACAGTGATTATTTTGAGGGCTTTGCTCTTTCCTCTGTGGATGGTGAAGCCATGGCGTGTTGAGGGCCTTGCTCTTTCCTCTGTGGATGGTGAGGCCATGGCGTGTTGAGATGGCTGAGACTCTTTCCTCTGTGGATGGTGAGGCCATGGCGTGTTGAGATGGCTGAGACTATGTTTGTCTTCTCTTTCCTCTGTGGATGGTGATGCCATGGCGTGTTGAGGGCCTTGCTCTTTCCTCTGTGGATGGTGAGGCCATGGCGTGTTGAGGGCCTTGCTCTTTCCTCTGTGGATGGTGATGCCATGGCGTGTTGAGGGCCTTGCTCTTTCCTCTGTGGATGGTGAGGCCATGGCGTGTTGAGGGCCTTGCTCTTTCCTCTGTGGATGGTGATGCCATGGCGTGTTGAGGGCCTTGCTCTTTCCTCTGTGGATGGTGATGCCATGGCGTGTTGAGGGCCTTGCTCTTTCCTCTGTGGATGGTGATGCCATGGCGTGTTGAGATGGCTGAGACTATGTTTGTCTTCTCTTTCCTCTGTGGATGGTGAAGCCATGGCGTGTTGAGATGGCTGAGACTATGTTTGAATTCTCTTTGCTCTTGACTTGCCATTTTTTAATTTTACATCAACGATACTGCCTAGATAGGTGAAGCTCTCCTACTACTTCACTTTCTAGTGTGATGGGGTAATGCTGACAGTGATTATTTTGAGGGCTTTGCTCTTTCCTCTGTGGATGGTGAAGCCATGGCGTGTTGAGGGCCTTGCTCTTTCCTCTGTGGATGGTGAGGCCATGGCGTGTTGAGATGGCTGAGACTCTTTCCTCTGTGGATGGTGAGGCCATGGCGTGTTGAGATGGCTGAGACTATGTTTGTCTTCTCTTTCCTCTGTGGATGGTGATGCCATGGCGTGTTGAGGGCCTTGCTCTTTCCTCTGTGGATGGTGAGGCCATGGTGTGTTGAGGGCCTTGCTCTTTCCTCTGTGGATGGTGATGCCATGGCGTGTTGAGGGCCTTGCTCTTTCCTCTGTGGATGGTGAGGCCATGGCGTGTTGAGGGCCTTGCTCTTTCCTCTGTGGATGGTGATGCCATGGCGTGTTGAGGGCCTTGCTCTTTCCTCTGTGGATGGTGATGCCATGGCGTGTTGAGGGCCTTGCTCTTTCCTCTGTGGATGGTGATGCCATGGCGTGTTGAGATGGCTGAGACTATGTTTGTCTTCTCTTTCCTCTGTGGATGGTGAAGCCATGGCGTGTTGAGATGGCTGAGACTATGTTTGAATTATCTTTACTCTGTGGATGGTGCGACCATGGCGTGTTGAGATGGCTGAGACTATGTTTGTCTTCTCTTTCCTCTGTGGATGGTGAGGCCATGGCGTGTTGAGATGGCTGAGACTCTTTCCTCTGTGGATGGTGATGCCATGGCGTGTTGAGATGGCTGAGACTATGTTTGTCTTCTCCTGCATTTGGTGTTGGGAAAGAGGAGCCAGGCCATCAGCAAAGTCAATGTTGTCTAATCGTGTCCAATTGGTGTCCACTGCCATTTATTTCCTGAGCTGTACTGTAGTTGTCTTCATGAGCCAGTCAATGGCCAACAGGAACACAAAAGGTGACAATAGGAACCCATTTAGCCCTGTCCTCACATGAAAGGCATTGGTGAGTTGTTGCCCGTGTACCACCCTGCAGGTCATCCCTTCATAGGAGTTCCTGATGGTGTTGGTGATCTTCTCAGGGTCAGTGGTTTTAATGGGGTGAGTAATCAATTTTGACTGAACTACAAGCTCACAAGGTGTTGCGATGTAATTGCTCTTCAGGAAAGGTTAGGGCCAGCTGAATAGATTGAGATCTGGTCGGGCCAGTTCAGGTCAAATAGGCTCCAAACTACATACAGTACATTTCACCTATTATGGGTCCATTATTCTAACTGGCAGAGAGAGAGCTGTTCCTTCATTAATAGCTGACTCAGAGTTTGGCAGAGTCATTTCAGTAAATGATGGCAGAAGGCAATAGTCAACTGTTACTTTTATTTTATTTTTTGGACGGCTTCCATAAAGGTTATAGTCTTTGTAAGGGGAGTCAAAATCCCATGGCACAAGCTAGCCAATCTGCAACCCTGTGTGTGTGTGTGTGTGTGTGTGTGTGTGTGTGTGTGTGTGTGTGTGTGTGTGTGTGTGTGTGTGTGTGTGTGTGTGTGTGTGTGTGTGTGTGTGTGTGTGTGTGTGTGTGTGTGTGTGTGTGTGTGTGTGTGTGTGTGTGTTTGCGTGCGTGCGTGCGTGCGTGCGTGACTATGCATGTGTGTGTGTGCTCGCCCACATCATGTGGTTACACCCAGGGAACTTTCTTATTTTATGAAAGAAATAATCAAAACAGTGAGCATTCGTGTGAGGAGTCGTGTGAGGATATTGTCGTCCACTCCGTCCCTTCTGTGCATCATGGATTCCAGCCGTGTCCCTCCCTGTCCCTCGTGAGGCTGTCCCACCACATCAGGTCTTTATTAGACATCAGGATGCTCCCAACCTGCTAGGCCCCATGGGGATGCCAGCTGGTCCCAGGCAGTACCCGTTGGAAGGCACAGAGCCGATGAGGTGACACACTGTTACCCAGCACGAGCCATATACAATAAATAATGCTCACATCTGTAAAGTCCTGCCAAGTCACTGACTTTTCAAGGGACCAGTTTAGGGTGAAGGTTATAGGTTTGGAGTTAAGGTAGCCTACTTAGTACTTACACACCAGTTTTATGACTGTGCGTGCCTGTCTGACGGCCCACTGTCGCCAAGTACAATTTGTTTATTATACCTTATACTTACTTACTTACTTACTTACTGCCCTTTATGCCGGCTGGCATGTAGGGCAGCAACACAGGATCTCCACTTCAGTCTGTCCTGGGCCAGCGTCTTTATAGATCCCCAGGTGTGATGCAGGGTCTTCAACTCTCCCTCCATACATTATACACATTATAGATATTGCATTTATGCATTGTCCCGTCTAAATAAACAAATAAAGTAAAGTAAATAATCCTAACTTCACACTAACTGACTATTGTGAAGTGGGAATAATGGGCGGTTCTGTAGTTACTAGTTGGAGCTTGTAGATTGGCTACTTTCGCAGAATGTTAGGCCCCAGAATACTACGGTTCATGAAGTTGATTCCAAACTCATCCAGTGTGTAAGAGCCATTATGACCTAATGTTTTGACAATGTCACTGCAGCTTGGTCAATGTCAAGGCCAGCCCAGGTATTTAACCAGGCTCCTGATCAGGCACAGGTGTTGCCAGTGACAGACGGCAGAGGCTAACAGTTTTCCACTGTGTTCAGGAGGGCTGGTCGCCTGTGTTTGTTGCTGTTTCTTTCTTATTATTTTATCTGTATGTTGTAAAGGAAAATGACTGCCGAGAATAAAGCAAAGTTAAACATGTTTTGGAGATCAGTTTGTACTGGCACACGTAAGAACTTCCACCTGGCCGTCGGCAACCAATAGTGCCATTAATTATAGGACTTTAGGCACTACACAGTGTTTAATGTTGTGCGTGCGTGCACGACACGACTGCGTGTGACTGTGTGTGTGTGTGTGTGTGTGTTATTAGCAACTATTAGTAGCTGCTGCTCATGCTTTGATTCCTGCCCTGCACCTGTCTGCACTGCTTAGTATTCATGAATAGTTTAAACTCTATACATCAGACACACACACACACACACACACGTACACACGCACGCACACACGTACACACACACACAAAGCCTGTGTGTGTGCACAAGCACATTGGCGTGCATGAGAGCACAGTTATCGGTCGTTGCAGATGCACCATGGCATGAGGTCAGTATGGATGTGAAATGCACTGGTGTGTATTTCAGTATGTACATACTCTATGAGGGTGCATGTGGCCTCCGGCCTGGAGAATTGTCTCTTCTGCTCAGCGATAGGTTTCCTCCACTATCTCCATTTCTCTCTCTGCCTCTCCAGGTATTGTGTCTTTACTCACAGGACTCAACATCTTCTTCTAACTATTCTAATGAAAGCAAAGAGGTGGTCTAGTGTGCATCAGAGCATATTGCTAAAACCAGTGCTTATCAAACCCCAATCTGAAAATATGTAGTGCTGGAGAGACCCACATACGAGATGGCGCTGTTAAATAGTTAAAAAAATAACTAAATAAAACCTCTGAAAATAGCAGCACACAATGTGTCGTACTGCGACACGTTGTGAGCTTGTAGATTGTCTATTTTCAAATGATTAAAGTTTTTTTTTTAATATATATTTTTTGTGGCTTTCGCCTTTATTTTCTTTTGTATAGAGGGATAGGTATACAGTAGGCTGACAGGAAATGGGGAGAGACAGATGGGGGGGGGGGGGGTGACACGCAGTAAAGGCCTTCCGGATCGGGAGTCGAATCCGCGGCACACTGCCAGACTGGATTACTATTTTTGTCTTTGGACTATTCAGACTATTTAGCTCCAAACTGGTGTAATCACAGGGTTCTGTTCCCCCCCCCCCCCCAGGGCCTCATTTAGTGAAGCACTCTGACTTGTCAGGATGAGATGAGCATGCAAATGCCTTGTTTGTTTTGATGAGTTGAGTTTTCTAGATTTAGGGGATAACCACAGGCTAACAAGCAAAGCTAGGGCACATTTCACTTAATTTTGAACCTCATTATGATTTAATTATGTATTTATTATACAAACAATTTTGCGGATTGAGACAAAATGATTTTGTTTTGTCTTAGACAAAGGAGCAGTTTAGGGATTGTGCTGCTGTGAAGTCTGCTATTATTAGAACTTGATTCTAAGCTCATGAAGGGCTGTTGTTCTCTGCCATAACAACTCTACTGACAATAGTTTATGACATAATCCGATGGCCTCTAGTCACGCTTAGTTTAACCACATGAACCCTAGCGTCCCTTTTCTGGTGGTGAAAATAGCTGCGCTACAATCTCATGTGTCGAAATGTGACACGTTGTGAGCTTACAGATTGGCTATTTTCTCTGAAGAGGTTGGTGTAGAACAGGGGTTCTCAACGTTTTTGGCTAGGGACCCCCGGAAATGCTTTGGCCATGTCTCGCGACCCCCCGAAAAAGGTGGGGACCTAATCTAGACTAACATACTGTAGATCAGCAGATATATTTGATGTTCACGATGTAATGCAATGAGCTTGTAAATTGACTATTTTTTCCAAACATTTTGAACATCAAGCATTCATTTATTCATTCATTCATTCATTCATTCATTCATTTAGATGAAAGTAGTCCCATATTCTGGGGGAACATTACTCAAAAATATAAAATCTACAAGCTTGTAGATTGGCTATTTTTTGGCAAAGAAAGTGTAGACGGAAAAAAGAAGTTAAGGTAAACAGCCAAGTCAGGTCCCGTTTAAAAGTATTGAGTTGTTATTTTTTTCATTGAATCTGGACATTCATTTGAAGCTGATCTGTATTCTACGGTGGCATTTTCCTTGTCAGCCTCTGTCCTCGTTTATTCATTCTAGAGACAAACAAAGCCTGCTCACGTTAGGAGAAGCTTCGCTTGCCAATTCAGTGCCATCTTCTGCAAATAATGGCTTTTCACTCCTTATCTGAAAGTAATACTCAGAAAAACACTTTAGCTGTAAACTGGATTTGGCTGTATACTGCAAAGGCATTTATGAGATGATAAATTGCTGCTCGCTTGGTAATTTTAGTAATGATGTCCATTTCAATTGTAGAATGTTTAGTAAGAAAACATTTGTAAAACTTCTAAAACTCTATGAGAAAAGAGAGAAAAATGTATATTTAACTAAATATAAAATAATATGCTGAAGGCACTTTCTAGTAAGTCTGCCAATCGTAATCTGCCTTTGTCCAGGAGTCCAGTTATTGTAACGATGGAAGTTGGAGATCCATGCCATACCTATGCAATACCCGTTGTAGCCGTGTCAAATGGTGATTTCTGTATCTGTCTCTCTGTGTCCCTTTATTCCTATATATGGAGTTATTTGTCCCGTTGTGCCCGTGTCAGAGTACCCGTTCCACCCATCTGTTCCTTTTATTATTATTATTATTATTATTATTTTTTTTTGTTCTGTGTCAGGCATGCCCAAATATGGAGTGTTGTAATAATAACTTTGGGGCAGGCCCATCTAGAGTTTAAATGGACAGGTATCAGTCAACATGCCCATCTAGAGTTTAAATGGACAGGTATCAGTCAACTGGCCCATCTAGAGTTTAAATGGACAGGTATCAGTCAACAGGCCCATCTAGAGTTTAAATGGACAGGTGTCAGTCAACAGGCCCATCTAGAGTTTAAATGGACAGGTATCAGTCAACTGGCCCATCTAGAGTTTAAATGGACAGGTATCAGTCAACAGGCCCATCTAGAGTTTAAATGGACAGGTATCAGTCAACAGGCCCATCTAGAGTTTAAATGGACAGGTATCAGTCAACAGGCCCATCTAGAGTTTAAATGGACAGGTGTCAGTCAACAGGCCCATCTAGAGTTTAAATGGACAGGTGTCAGTCAACATGCCCATCTAGAGTTTAAATGGACAGGTGTCAGTCAACTGGCCCATCTAGAGTTTAAATGGACAGGTGTCAGTCAACAGGCCCATCTAGAGTTTAAATGGACAGGTGTCAGTCAACAGGCCCATCTAGAGTTTAAATGGACAGGTATCAGTCAACAGGCCCATCTAGAGTTTAAATGGACAGGTGTCAGTCAACTGGTCCATCTAGAGTTTAAATGGACAGGTGTCAGTCAACAGGCCCATCTAGAGTTTAAATGGACAGGTATCAGTCAACTGGCCCATCTAGAGTTTAAATGGACAGGTATCAGTCAACAGGCCCATCTAGAGTTTAAATGGACAGGTATCAGTCAACAGGCCCATCTAGAGTTTAAATGGACAGGTATCAGTCAACAGGCCCGTCTAGAGTTTAAATGGACAGGTGTCAGTCAACATGCCCATCTAGAGTTGAAATGGACAGGTGTCAGTCAACATGCCCATCTAGAGTTTAAATGGACAGGTGTCAGTCAACAGGCCCATCTAGAGTTTAAATTGACAGGTGTCAGTCAACAGGCCCATCTAGAGTTTAAATGGACAGGTATCAGTCAACAGGCCCATCTAGATTTTAAATGGACAGGTGTCAGTCAACATGCCCATCTAGAGTTTAAATGGACAGGTGTCAGTCAACAGGCCCATCTAGAGTTTAAATGGACAGGTATCAGTCAACAGGCCCATCTAGAGTTTAAATGGACAGGTGTCAGTCAACTGGCCCATCTAGAGTTTAAATGGACAGGTATCAGTCAACAGGCCCATCTAGAGTTTAAATGGACAGGTATCAGTCAAAAGGGAGACATCAAAGAGGAAGGATCAATATATGCAATGTCAGAACAGGTGAGCTCCATATATGGAGATCTAAGGGTTTGACGTTGCTGGCCAATATTGATGACATCAGGGATCTCCATATATGGGTTTAGTATTGATGACATCGCAATGACATCTAGACAGTGTATTATAGGTTAGAAATAAGTCACGTAGTAGCAAGCATGCTTAGCTGGCCGTTTCGCTCTCATTGTAAGCAAACAGTATAGCTCTTCTGCACACGGGTGGAGTGATTAAGATTCTAACGTCCCATTCTAAGGCGCGATTCATACTCCTATTTTAGAGCCGAATAAAAGTCGGTTTGGCTCTGTAGACGTCATTTAAGGTTCAGGGGGGGGGGGCACTACAGCGGTTAAATAGGAGTATGAATCAGCCCTAAGGCCTGAAGGGATGGGACTCTCTGATTGGTTCAGAAACATGCAGGCTCCTGTTTCAGACTGAAACGTCAAAATAAAAAGCCAAAAGCCATTGCAGTCTGACATGAAATAGTTAATCTATTTTAATTAGTGTTTTATCTTACCACTCACTCTGTACTTGTCGTCTTTGTTTCATCCCTACTGCAGTGTTTCTATGACAACTGAACTTGCCTCAGGGTCGATAAAGGTCTATATCTATATCTACTGTATGTGGTCTCTGGAGCCAGACGGTTGCCTCCCACAGTGTTCAAAAGCTTCCGTTGTATAGTCTGTGCAGAGAAAGCTCTGCAAAGCATTCGGGAGTAAAGCGGATATCCCGCCTTCTCCCAGCTTCCGTCGTTGCAGTTGTACTTTTGTCCTAATCTTACAATAAATGCATCACGTCTCTGTGTTACTGTGTCTGTAATCCACTTACTCGAGAACCGTTCGCCCCTCTGACTGACAAATGTGACACACGTTACACGTATTCCACACCACCACAGGGAGTGCAGTGCCCAGTGTTGAGTGGGTCAGATACACGGTTGTTCAGAACCACCACAAAAGGCTCTGGTCATGCTCTGCCAGTGGGCCTAATGAGCCTAAGTCCCCTCAACTGTACAATTCCCAGCCTCTGCCTCAGCCAATTGATTGCCTTGGCAACCCCACACCTGCCATGTGATTACTATGAGCAGTAGAGACCAGTTAAAACGGGTATCGCATACTAGGTTCCCATCTTGCATCGTTCCCAATTAGGCCAGTGGCCGACGGACATAGGTCTAGTTTAAATCTAATTAGCTGAATCATGTGTAGCTTGTTACTTAGCCAGAAACAGGAATTCCAAAATATGTTTTAAAAGATATTTTTCAATGTACTTCCGTGAATGGAAATGACGAACAGATGACAGCATCCTTTTTCGGATTTCAGGGTCTGTATAGTTCCTGACGCTCTCTAAGTATGTAGCATTCAGAGATTTTGGAATAATACGTGAGACTAATATCTATCTATGTACTTCCCTGTGTTCCAGTGGGTTCCAGTGCTGACAGACTTCCAGAGGAGGGACACCGTCTGGGGCTTTGTTCCAGGGGATGGCAGCCAGTCCATGGGCCTCCACCTGGGTGACTACAACCTGGACGGCTTCCCTGACGCCTTGGTGGTCCTTCACAACACGTCTGGCAGGTATAGCGACACATACACACTAACTAGCCCACTGCGTCTGGCAGGTATATTAGCGACACACGCATACACACTAATTAGCCCACTGCTTCCCCAAAACTGGGTCGGGAGTCGGGAACCAATTGTGGGTCATGGACACATTTTTATGGCTGTAGAGCACCGAGTCGGTAACGATGGAAGTTGGAGTTCCATGCCTCACCCGGCTATGCAATACCTGTTGTACCCGTGTCAGAGTTCCACCCATCTGTCTGTGTGCCTTTTATTTCCATACATGTACTGTATCTGTCTCTCTGTGTCCAGCCCGGGCAGAGGCCTTTTGTGGTGGTTCTGGACAACCATGGGTCCGACCGACTCGACACTGTGGGTTCAGGGGGTGTTGAACGAACACGTGTGTCGAATTTGAAGTCGGTGATGTGAACGGTTCTCCAGTTACGTGCATTACAGCCATGGTGCATTTATAGATAGATGCAAGATCGATGCAACTTTGGAACCTACATTAATAATACCCGTTGTCAACTTGTCATAGCACCCGTTTTAACTGTCTGTCTTTGTCCCACATGGAGATCTCTGTTGTATCTGCCTGTATGCCTGTGTCTGAAGAGGGCAAACTGACTGACTGTGAAAAGTGGACTGGTTAAGTAATTAATTGTCAGGTGTGGGGTTGCCATGGCAATCAATTGTCTGAGGCAGAGGCTGGGAATTGCACAGGTGAGGGGATTTAGGCTGATTAGGCCCACTTGCAGAGCCTGAGAGCAGAGCCTTTTGTGGTGATTCTGGAGAACCGTGGGTCCGACCGACTAAATACCGGGCACTGCACTCCTGCGGGGGTGTGGAACACGTGTGTTGAATTAGAAGTTGGTGGGGCAAATAGTTGTCGGGTTATGTGCATTACAACCGTACACACACACACGCCCGCACGCACGCACGCAGACACACAGAGACATGGCACATTTATAGTATGATGGCGTTATCAACATTGATATGAAAAAAAATAGTTAGGCGTGTGGAAAACTTTAGTTAAACATGCAGAGTGACACATTACTTTACCTGGGTAACATCATCTTCGACAAAGGTCTACTCGGGACACAGTTTCCAGGAATTACATTTTGGGCAGGCAAGATGTGTCGTCCCTCCGCATCAGAAGTACATTTGCATTCCAATGGGTGATTGCACTACGCGCAACGGCCATCCGCTGCCCACTAATTGTTCTCAGGTCTGGTGTACTGTACTGTACTGTACTGTACTGTACTGTACTGTACTGGACTGGACTGGACTGGACTGGACTGGACTGGACTGGACTGGACTGGACTGGACTGGACTGGACTGTACTGCTCTCTTCTCCTACAGTATTGTACGTTACTGTACTGTTCCATACTGTACTGTGCTGTGCCTTAACATACTGTACTGTACTGTAGCATACTGTGCTGTACCGTGCTGCTGTGCCCTGTGTATGTGTGTGCGCACGTGAGTGTGTGTGTGTGTGTGTGTGTGTGTGCAGTGAAAAGGGGAGGTGCCGGGGAATGAGAACGTTGGGATGCAATTTGCGTCACAGTGAAATGTTGCGCAATAACAGTGTGTTTGACAAAAGTAATATTTGTACAGTAAATATATGTGTTGCGTGGATGCAATGTAGTGCATCTGGATTCTGGGAGCGTGCAGATTTTATTTTGCATGTAGAGATGTGTGCTAACAGTGTGGTTCGGAGCACAGATAAAGGCAGATAAACGGCCATGTGCTCGTGTACCCCCTGTCTATTAGGGTAGAAGAAGGATGTGTTCACATAGCTATAATAATGGATATGCATTTACATTTTTTTATGTATCTGACCTTATAGCCTACAGTTTATTAAAAGTAATGCAACTGTTACATATTCTGTAATTCGGTTTGAATAACAAAGGTCCCCCACCCACACACCCATCATCACAACATACATAATTACTGTCAGAAATTATCAGTTTTAAGCTGATTAATGCCGACACTGTCAACAAGCTGCAATTCACATCCCTTTCATTTATTTGTCCTATTGGTTTTAATTCGTCACGTACCAACACGACATTGAAATGATTATTCTAGCTGTATTAATCCGATGGAACATGAAATGGAATTAGACTCAAACACAACATGACTTGAGATGTGTGTTTGAGTGTCTTATGTAGAACTATTACGGTAAGCTTATTAAACCTACGCATGCGTCGCCTTTCCACAGATGCCACATGTTCTCTGTTAAAATGTCTTGGATTCGCTGCAGTAGAAATGACCTGAATAGCACAAAGCATAACTCTTACCCTTAATAAACATCTGCTGTAATACCAGGTGTTTTACACGGTTTGTTGGTGAAGAAGTGAAGAATATTTAATTTGGCATTGAAAGGGAAAACATCTCACTACACTATAGCTTACAGTAGATGCACATATGTAATGTCTACAGAGAACGTCTTTTGAGTTGGCAGTGCCAGTCTGCTCTGCATTAGTGTTGATTTTGTCGACTAAAACTATGACGAAAAATGTTCGTCGACTACCTTTTTTCACAAAGGAAAACTAAATAAAAACTAAGGTATGATGACTAAAACTAACTGACAATATTTTCAACATAAAAACTAGACTAAAATGTTAGGGAGGGCAACGCTTCTTCTTTATTATTATTATTTTCAGCATGTAAATATAAAATCAGCCATTACGATACATTTTATTCAAAAGACTTTTTGTCCCACGATTTTGTAAACCATTTTTCACCCCTGTGTCAATCATCCTGTGATGTGATCCTGGGCTCTACACACCCTCCGCCAACCTAGGGAGAGCAACGGACTTAACTCATGCTTCCTTCATGCTTGAGTGTCCAAGTTGCTCCTTTACACCTGACAGGGGGGAGTTTCCCTGGTTGGATCTAGCGCGTGGAAGGAACACGTTATTCCAACCAGTTCCTTTCCCCTCCATCAGGCGTCCCGGCTGGCCAGGGGGAGGCAGTTTAGAGACCAGGATTACTGCATGTTTTTGTGAGGGTACCTACCCTAGGGGACACGGGGAGAACATGCAAACTCCACACAGAAAGGCCCTTTCGCCAACCCCGCCTTCGGGTATGGGCACTGATGACACGGAGGAGGAAACATGCCGCCAGCACCCACAGCGGCCCGAGCGGGAATCGAACCCAGGACCTTCTAGCTGTGAGGCAACAGCACTACCAACTGTGCCACCGTGCCCCTATATAAAAAATATTCTGTCAAAAGCACTGCTATGCATTCCTATGGCAAAGACGCACAAGCTGGAAATCGTTCAACTTTTAGATCTCTTTATTGTGTGTAACAACCCGGTAATTTACGTCCCAGCTCTGAGTTGTTACCACAACCATGAGAACGCTGTGCTGATAACACAGATGACAGGATATCCGAGCACAGCGATGATTGATCAGTTAGAATGTTGCGGATATCAATAAAACACTGTGTGCAAGCGCTGTGGACATGATTTCTCTGCTGTCGGGCGTGCTCCTCAGCTCAAAAAGCGCTCTTTGTTGGTCAGTTTGTTTGACTGACACATTTGTGTGTGTGTGTGTGTGTGTGTGTGTGTGTGTGTGTGTGTGTGTGTGTGTGTGTGTGTGTGTGTGTGTGTGTGTGTGTGTGTGTGTGTGTGTGTGTGTGCGTGCGTGCGTGCGTGCGTGCGTGCGTGCGTGCGTGCGTGCGTGCGTGCGTGCGTGTGTGTCCGTGTGTGTCCGTGTGTGCGCGAGTGTGTGTGAAGGACATACATGGATTATCCGGCCAAGAGATGAAGATAAGATATCTTGCACATATTATGTGTTGTAGGGGTCAGGGCTATGCTTGCCCCATGCATTCTAATGGGTCTGTACACGCCACAGGCAGTGTTGCCATATCCGATTATTGTAAGTGACTTTGGGAAAAAAAAATCTGTGAAGTTGCTAGACCTAGACCAAAAATGTGGTGCAGCGCACAATCATCAGAGTTTTAGCAGATGTATGTACCGGTCTTCTTGGCTGAATGGAATATTCGCCACACTCAATGCTCTTATAACAGCTCCTACTTTGCTCTCTTCTGTATCCACGTGGGGATACGCAGGAGAGTTTCCATGGTTGCTTTAACCTTCTTATATTCATTCGCTTTGAGCTTTGCTAGTTTGCTTTCACCTCGTTGAGGTCAACACTGTTGTCGGGATCCGTGGCTGTAGAACTGTTGCCATCATAACCGTAACTCCATCTTGCAGAGCTGTTGCTATCACACAGATTTAGTTGAGGCCGTTTCCTCAGCACCAATACGACAAAGAACAGACCTGCATCCTTGTTAAGAATGTTCTTGACAGGCTCACGAGAGCAGAAAACCCATTATTTCTGGTTTGAGATAGACTGGTTCTCGGGGTCATTATTTCTAGTTTGAGACAGACTGGTACTTGGAGTCACGTTTTTGCACACACACATGCAGCCCACTGCTCTGATCAGCTGTGCAATGAAATAAATGAATAGACCGTTGTGTATACGGTATTACGGTTAAGGTTATTGGCTCATTATGATAAATGTCTGGTTGACAGGCTGCTTAAATGAATAACATTACAGTGACAAATTGAATTCAAGCCGTGTTTTTAGCGGAAAGATAAATGGATCATGGATCATGTTCCACAATGGAGATATACAGTAGTTCTAACAGTAGTTTAGGAAAGGAACAGAACAGAGGTCCCCTACGTTTGTAACAAACAAACCCGTCTTGATCACATAACTATGGAGATCATGTGTACCGATTTGCGTGAAATTTGGATAAAATCTGAATGAGTAATATAAGAAAATGTGTTCTACATATGTCGGCCACGTTGTGGTGCTATAAAGAGCAGATATGAAGAATTTCAGGCAAAGGTTTTTCCTTGGGCTATACCAGTGGTCCTCAACAGGCGGACCACTAGAATAAAGAGTCACCGTGACCGAGAGTTGAATTCTCCGCTCAATGCCGAGCAATGCAATTAATGCTCTGAATGTGGATCGACTGATTGTGTGTGCCTGTGTATTATGGGCCGGCATGTCATGATGACAATGTTGAGCTGACTGGCTCACTACTAGCTGTTAGCTGGGGTCGCAGTGACATGTTCACACATTCAGTTGAATGTGTGAACAAAATTGGATTTTTGGAGATGAATAATGAATATTTGTCAAAGTGAAATATATTTTCATAGTCTGCACCACAGTATTGGTTGGTTGGATGGAACCCGATTTGTATAAGCTTGGTTTGACTGTACTAAACGAGGGGGGCAGCCCAACCCTGTGGGGCCCATGTGTCCCGAGACCCGCAATTGTATTTGCGCACGCATGAGACTGGACCATGGCCTTATTCAAACACATTGTACAGTGTGTGTGTGTGTGTGTGTGTGTGTGTGTGTGTGTGTGTGTGTGTGTGCGTGTGTGCGTGTGTGTGTGTGTGTGTGTGTGTGTGTGTGTGTGTGTGTGTGTGTGCACGTACATACTGATGCATACATGTACAGTACACTGTACAGTATGTTAGTAATCTTGTACAGATTGCTATTTTCCTGATTAAAAGGATTGCAGCAGTGTGTGTGTGTGTGTGTGCGCGAGCGCGTGCGTTTCAGCTCCTCATCAGATCCCTTTGTCTGGCCAGTCACCTTTTGACCCTGTGTAGAGGGGTATGATGAGAGTGACAGATTGTCCACTCTGGGTAAGGGAAAATAACTTGGCCGCATCTATTCTCATTGAATTGCATTGGCCAGACGTCCCACAGTGGCCTCTGTAGCATAGTTAAAATGCAATGTGTTGGTACTACCGTACCAGAGCTACCAACCTACACACATTTTGTGTACCAACCACGCAATTCTAGGTGTCTATACGCCTAGAATTGCGTGGTTGGTACACAAAATGTGTGCAGGTTGGTAGCTCTGCCGTACATGTACAGTATGTGCCTCATGTTAATCCATTGTAATCGACTGCTAGAAATGCAAGGCCTCAACTGCAATCTGGGTTAGCCTTTACCGCTAAGAAGTGTGACAAATGAGGGATTAATTTGATCATCTGGGAAAATGGCCCCTTGATTTCCACCAAATCCGTGTTTGAAGATATCAGCCTCTACCAAGGAATGGCACATTCCACAGTTTTATACAATATGTAGTGGGGGGTCCCTGCTTCATCTCTCTCTCTCAGATTGGCCTGCAAAATGTTAAAAGACCCCTGCATGATCTACTTGTTTCCACCGGTTTTATCAACGGAAGCTGGCAGAGATTTATTCTTTTCACTCATTCAACCTTTATTTTCTCTGAAATACATTGAGGGCAGGACCCCCATTTACTGTACAATGATGCCGAGATTACACAAGGCACAGCACAACAGAGTAATAATATTGAAATAAGAACAGAATATAATCGGGTTGTGTACTGTAAAAACAAACAAAGAACAGAGCATGAAAACATTAACGCCTTAATTAAAACAAAGACAATTTAAAACTAGAAGAAGATTCACATGCAGGATTCTAAATTGCCCTATAGGCCTAGGGGAATCAACATTTTAGGTAAAGGCAGCACTACAGCTGTCTTACATAGTTTGGTGCAGTGTTATTTTTTAAAGCAATTTTTGGTTTAATTTTTGTCACCTGAAACGCTTTAGTGTTAGTCTAGTGGTTTTAGTCAGCTAAATATCATACGATTTTAGTAGATTAATCTACAGTTGATTTAATTGACTAAAATGTATTTTGGCAGACCTTGATGGTGTCGTAATGGCTGACGAAATTGTCAATATATTTAGTCTTAGTTTAAGTCATCATAGCTTAGTTTTATTTTGTTTTATTTTGTTTCCCTCAGTGAAAAAAACGTAGTCGACGAACATTTTCGTCACAGTTTTAGTCAACAAAATCGACAAAAAAAGTTGTGCGTGCAGATTGTTCATATCTAGAGATAACCCCTACTGAGTTTCTTAGAAGATGTCAGCGGCTTCCTGGGAGGAATATACCATGTGGCTTTCTGAAGTTCTTTTCACATTGTCTCTTCCATTAGCAGTTAATCATTTAAGATGTAAGGCCATTGAATGGAAAGAGAAATCTTAATAAACTAAATGAAATGCAAAGTAAGAGAGGATGTTTTTTTGTTTCTTTAATATATGTTTATTGGTAGTAGGTTTCAACAATGTAGTACAGTTTGAACATACAATTTTTTTTTCTCCCTCACCCCATCCCTCCCCCCACAGTTATCGTCATCATTAAACAATATAAAAAATAACAATTGAGTACAGACATACAAAAACAACCATGTATATTTGACATATAATATGAACAGTAGGAAACAAAAATAATAATTTAAGCACAGATAACAAAAACAATATAAATAACAAAAAATTAAACAAAATAAAATAAAATAAAACAAAATAAATACAATTATGAGTTGGGTTATTCGTGTTCAAAAGAGTAACAAGTTATGTTGGAAAATAGTGTTGAATCGGAACGTTCTATACACAGTTCTATTGTTATGAGGGAGCAAAAAACACACGTAGTATTGGTTCAATTAGTCTGTCGGAAGTACCCTCAGATTCTCAAAGTAGGTAATGAATGGTTGAAGTACCCTCAGATTCTCAAAGTAGGTAATGAATGGTTGAAGTACCCTCAGATTCTCAAAGTAGGTAATGAATGGTTGAAGTACCCTCAGATTCTCAAAGTAGGTAATGAATGGTTGAAGTACCCTCAGATTCTCAAAGTAGGTAATGAATGGTTGAAGTACCCTCAGATTCTCAAAGTAGGTAATGAATGGTTGAAGTACCCTCAGATTCTCAAAGTAGGTAATGAATGGTTGAAGTACCCTCAGATTCTCAAAGTAGGTAATGAATGGTTGCCAGCTAGAAAATAACCTTTCTGTTGAACCTCTAATTGTAAACTTAATTTTTTCCAATTTTAAAAATCCCATAATATCCTTAAGCCACATAGCTATAGAAGGGGGAGTTGGGGATTTCCACCCCAACAATATTCTACGTCTTGCTATCAGTGAGGCAAATGCTACCATATTAGACTGTTTCTGGGTTAGAAGTTCAAAATCTGATGGTACCCCAAAAATAGCGATCTGGGGTGACGGCTCCAAACAAACTTCAAATATATCAGACAAGATCTCAAATATTTTAGTCCAATAATGTACCAACTTGGGGCAGAGGATTGGTTTTAACACTAACCGAGAGCTTTCTTCTCAGAATCCTTTTTTTCCCCAGTTAGCATAACAAAACTGTTTATCTCAAAATGTGATTTGTAAATGAATGCCCTACTTCATCATATCATACAAATGTCACACAAAATTAGTGAAAATAATGCATTGTGATGAATTGTAAGCTATTAGATTTTCGAAGAATTATTTTTTAAATAATAATAAAAAAAGAATGATTTTGGACATACAAGGTTTCCACCTGACAGCAACGATAAGTGAAAGCTCCCTCAATGCATCTTGGAGATACTGTCCTCAGAGGGAACATGAAAGTCATATTCATATTATCGCTGTCAGGCAGAAACCTTGAATCTCAATTCATATTAGATCTTTTTTTTATATTGTCTTTCATAAATGAATGCCCTATTTTATACGGCATCATAATATGACAGTGTCACACTAAATTAGCAAAAATAGCACATCTAAAAGCTTGCATCATTGTGAGCCTGTAGTTCAGCTATTTTCGTATTGGAAATCTTGTCTGAGAGAGTTGTATAATTTATATTTATATATTATGTAACTAATGGAAAGCATTAAGGCTCTAACGGTCTAACCTTTAGTGAGGTGAGCAGAGGGAACACAATTCAATTCACACTGAACAGAGAAGTTCTGAGGCCGACACACACACACACACACACACACACACACACACACACTGGAGGCCTTCAAAGAGCAGCAGCTTCAAACCCAGTAACACGTCAGCAAACCTTTTGTTCTGTTCCTGACATTATTTCTTTTTTTATTAAGCAATATTATTACACCAGTGGAGGGTGTTCTTAGTGCCAGATATTTTTTTCTTTACAACGGTGACACAGTTAATAACACCTACTGTATGGCTGGATACTGTGTTCTCGAAATGTGTTCTATATTGTTTTTCAGCAAGGCATGCTGTTTTCAAATGGCAACAACTCGGGAACGCAAGGTCCAAATGGAATATTGGCAGTGTATGAGTTTAATGAGCACAGAAAACTGATCCGGAGTCAGTTCGACCCACTCACACCTTACAGTGCTTGTTCAGCATCTGCACATTCATGACCTTGGCCAGCAGATATAGGAAGGAGGGAAGGAAGGCTCACAGCAATGTGTCACGATGGAACGAATTGTGAGCTTGTATAGATCTGCTATTTTCAAATTATTTTAGAACTTGAAAAAAGATATTCTGCATAATTAATACTTTTAGTTTTGGTACTTCAAGTACATTTGATACCAATACTTTTGTTCTTTTGCTCAAGTAAAATTTTAATTCCGGCCATTTACTTACTGTAAAGGAGTATTTCTACATTGCAGTATTGAAGTGAAAGTACTTACTACTTTTTCCACCACTGGTAGAAACCAATGGGTGATGCCACATCTCCCTTCGTCCATTATAGTTTTTTTACAGTCAATGGGCCAGCTGGTTGTGCACGGCCATTCAGAGGACAAACATCTAACACAGGCGCATGTGTATTCACGCTTATACTTACAAGACCACATGGGGTTCAGACACATTCATATAAACACACATAAACAGAGACACTGTGTGCCTGGGAGAGCTCTAAAAGCTTTAACGAGGGACGATTTAATTAATTTCCAAAGTAAACGTGGGAGAGAGAATGTGGCAATTGTCTGTGAACTGTTCCCTCAGGATGCCATTCAGCGCTTTGATCTGCATCATGGAGAGAGAGAGAGAGAGAGAGAGAGAGAGAGAGAGAGAGAGAGAGAGAGAGAGAGAGAGACAGAGAGACAGAGAGACAGAGAGACAGAGAGACAGAGACACACAGAGTGGGACAGAGTGGGAGAGAGAGAAACAGAGAGACACAGAGTGGGACAGAGAGAGAGAGAAACAGAGTGGGACAGAGAGAGAGAGAGAGAAACATAGAGAGACACAGAGTGGGACAGAGAGAGAGAGAGAAACATAGAGAGACACAGAGTGGGACAGAGAGAGAGAGAAACAAACAGAGAGCGATGCATCTGTATGCACGCGCAGTCGAGCATGCACGCACGCATGCACGCACGCAAGCACACACACACACACACACACACACACAGAAGTGTGTTTTTTATGTTGAATTGGTTCAACCCCTAAATGTCAAAGTCCAGTTACTACTGGGGGTGTGTGTGTTGTTGTTGTGTCTGCCTGCATGTGTGACCTCATTTCAGATTCCAGAAATACCCCTCTCTTTTCCACACACACACACACACACACACACACACACACACACACACACACACAGACAGACAGACAGACAGACAGACAGACAGACAGACAGACAGACAGACAGACAGACAGACAGACAGACAGACACACAGACACACAGACGCACGCACCTAAAAATATGAATTGAAAGCCGTGTATAAATATGTCAGCACGCTGAAGTTGCATGAAATTCACTGAATAATGTTTTTTCTTCTTCTTTATAGACACCTCTGACTTCTGTAGGTAGAAATATAAATGGACACACACACACAGTGTATCACACACACACACACACACACACACACACACACACACACACACACACACACACACACACACACACAAACAGTCACAGTAGTGCAGCAGCAGTGCAGCAGCAGTGCAGCAGTACTGCTGTCAATGAGAAAGAAACCCATTTCTATGAGGGAGACAGAAGGACTTGGGCGTAGATACAACACAAGGCCAAACAACATGAGTCCCAGAGAGGACAGAGAATGTATGGCGCCCTTGAAGGTGGATAAATAAAAATACAGGAGATATCTAACTGGGCAGAGAGGGCACGGGACAAGCTCAAGTCAACGTGACATGAAAAATAAGATGTAGTGGATAATATCGGCACATGCAACTCCATTCACAAAGACCAATGCATTAAAAGTATCCATCAATCACACACAGCTGGTAGAGCTGGTATGTGGACTTAAAGTCTGCTGCAATCAGGGACGTTAAGTAGCTGGCCATTTGGTTGCCCTAGGAGTAGGATATCTGTGCTATTTGTGGATCTCAACGTGTTTTTTCATTTTATTTCAAGGACCACAATAACTCTGTGAGTGTACTGGGGTCTATTTGGTTCCATTCCACACTCTCAGAGTTACGGACTCAGATTTATAGACCTGTAAGGGTCCATTTGGAGCCCCCTCAAGTAACCCAGAGGATCCCCCTGCACCCAGCTTTGAGAACCGGTAATGTGCAGCATATACCGTATAGGAATATAACGAAATCGTTAAAGGGATTGTTAAGGAATCTGTTGGCCTTGACCGCTGGCCTTGCGGTCCGGACACCTAGGCTCCATTGCAGCCTGACAGCGTGTTGCGGGTTTGAGTCGTGATCTCGAGGACCTTTGCTGCATGTCGCTCCCCGACTCCCTCTCCCCATTTCCTGTCTGTATGCTGTAGTGTGTGTGTGTGTGTGTGTGTGTGTGTGTGTGTGTGTGTGTGTGTGTGTGTGTGTGCATGCGCGCGTGTGTGCGTGCGTGCCTATCAGTATTCTCCCCAACTGAGCACCCACCAACAGCTTAGCAGGCTGTTGCTAGGCAATGGCATTAACACCCCTGTCGTCTTGTGTGTGTGTGTGTGTGTGTGTGTGTGTGTGTGTGTGTGTGCGTGCCGTGCGCATGCTGATCTGTGTGTGGAGAATGTCAGCAGGTAGATACTATCAGGTCATTGTTTGGACCTCATCCGTCCAGTGAAACATCTGTGCTCACGGACATGGAGGTAAACAGCAGTCACGACTTAGAAGTACAGCCATACACTGGATCACAGTGGTTTTCAACCCTTTTCACATCAAGGTCCATTATTTATTCCACATTTGAGCCACAGATCACCATTTCATGAGATTTTGCCTCTCGGACCCAAAACTTTAAATATTTTGTTGTCGTTGGATACGATATTGTCCATAATTCCATGCTGTATTGATGTTGAAAAATAAAATACTAAATCTACATTCTCTAATTCAGGGGTTCATATTGTAATTCTAATTCATCTGTCCATGTCCTGGGTCAGTGGCTCGAATCCCACGTCCTCCGACCTGTCCACATGTCGAAGTGTCCATGGGCAAAACACTGAACCCTACATTGCCTCCAATGAGTCGGCCGGTGCTAGCTTGCCACCATTGACTACATAACCCGCTAAAGCCGCATTTTATTCCATTGTCTTTCCCTACGTAATACGCTAAACCTGCTTATTTGTTTTATGTGTTTAATTCGTCGTTTTTTAATGTATGTTATGAAAATCCGGCTTTGTCACAGACATCGTGACAGGGGACGACGCATTATGATGACGTAACCGGACATCGACCTATCCACTGGCTTGCAAGGGCTTCTGGGAAAATGAGTTCAATGCAAGTGAACGGGGTTTCAACATGACATCCCTCCGCCATTACTGTTTGTTGTTCTTCCATATCACGGTGGATTATTTTCCGGACCGGCAAACAAGTCATGGGACTATTTTCAGGGGGATCTTCATGGATCAAAGGTGCAAATACTTTGGCGTATGCTCCAAAGGTAATTAAAAAACACCGGCAGTGACTGTGACATGTCATGTTAGGCTATATCGCAGGGAATATCACAACCATATTGGCTTTTTTATTTCTTATGCCCACTTGATATGGCATTGACTGGCATGTACTAATCCTTGGAAGAACGAAAAAAGGAAGAATCTAGCTTATTTACAGCTCTCCCTGCCAAAAGTTATAAAACAAACCAAAAAACACCACTAAAGTCTAAAGTGTCCCAAAGCCCTTTAGACTTTGAGATACGGTATACTGTGTGCAATTGGAAAAAGTGGTTGGCGCTCGAGGAGACAAGGGGTCAGCTTAATCAATAGTGTATACCTCCCAGGAGCATGAAGCAACACAGAATATCACATTGGCAATCCAGACAGGAGTTCTTCAGATATCATTGCTGTTGGGCAGAAACCTTTTTTTTTATATATTTAGTTCTTCTTCATAAAAGTAGCAATACAAGCAGATCTACAAGCTCAATATACGTTGCATCCTGACATCAAAGTTATCTTATTTGGGAACGTGTTGAGGACTGACCGACCGACTTCTGTATCCTTTGAAGCCCCACCACGAACACGGTTAAATGACGGCCAGTGAGACGCCGGAGGGCGAGAACTTTGTCTTTGTCATTAAGCACCTTGACATGAAAAATTTTAGTAAGTTAACTTGTACATAAAATATGAGTACATATCATTGAAATGCTAGGTTGATCTAACTAAATATGAGAGTATGATTTAACAAAACAGATCTGTTACATTTACTCAATATTTTAACTTTATTCAACTCATACAATGATTTTGTCAAAATGAATACGCAAGGCCATTATACGAACGATTATGTTTTGTATTGACCAGTGAACACCACATTGAAGTCAACATTCACATTGTGGGAGGCAACAGTCTGGCCATGCAAGACTACTGTGCAAATCAGAATCAGAATCAGAATCAGAATCATTTTATTTGTCATTTTCCTATGTACTTGCATACAAAAGAACATGAAATATCGTTTCCCCTCAGTTATTGGCAGTGCAACATAAAACATAGAGCCTATTTAAAAACACAAGCTAAAAACTAAAACCAACATGGACAAACATTTAAAAAGAGCCCCAGTATGTTTGATGACGTGCAATTCATATGGGCAAGTTAAAAGTTACCAACACCACGCACAACTATAAATAAATAAAGTGGCATGGTGCAATCCTTAAAAACAAAACGTTACCAGCACTGTTTTTTTAAAGTGCTGTTTGTCCAGTTCAGTCCAACGCTTCATTCAGTTTTGCCGGGGGAGGGGGGGGAGGGGGCGCAGTTCGTTTATGAGCCTCACTGCACTTGGGAAAAAACTGTTTTTCATCCTGGTTGTCCTTGCCCAAATACTCCTGTACCTTTTCCCTGAGGGTAGGAGCATAAACAGGCCGTGGGAGGGATGATGGGGGTCCCCAATGATGCTGGTGGCTCTTCTGGCACAGCGCTCTTTATAGAGCTCCAACAAGGGGGGAACAGAGGCACCAATGATCCTTCCAGCTGTCTTCACCACCCGATTCAGCTGGTGTTGTTCCTGTGCCTTGAGGCTGCCGAACCAAGAGGTGAAGCTGTAAGTCAGGATTGACTCTATGGTGCCCCTGTAGAAGGTGGTAAGGAGGGGAGTGGGAAGGCCCGCCTTCTTGAGCCTCCGGAGGGGGTAAAGTCTCTGCTGAGCCTTCTTAATGATGGCTGTGGTGTTGATCGTGGAGGTAAGATCGTCTGCCAAATGCACCCCCAGGAATTTGATGCTATTTACCCTTTCCACAGGGGCACCACCGATGGTCTAATAACATTAGTATAGAATGGATATGCAGAATCTGAATCAATATAAGCCTTACCCAACACTACCATGAACAAAAGAAAGGGTAAAAGTGTTGTGTGCTGTTAATATAATATAATCTGTTAATGTTAATCTATAATATTGTGAACATGAATAATGAGCCCTTCAAAATGACATAAATAATTATTACCACAAAAGCAGACAGTCAGAGGCTGTTTGGCATGAAATAAAACAACACATAACACATAACAACATAATAAAATAAGCATTTTAATCAGTTAATGACAATATTTTTCTCAGTCATATTTTAATAATGCATTATTATAGTCTGAAAGTTCGGCTAACAGCAATTGTGGCTGAAGGGTGGCGCTAGAGGAAAGACCAAAATCACTAGGGCTCATCATGCAATATAATTATTACATTATGAGATATTTCTGTGTCAAGTTAAAACATTTTTGGCCTGTGTGTGGTACCTGAGGGTGGTCATATCATGGGGTCACTCAAATATTGAGGGTTCATCTAATTTCATGGTCATTATGTCCCTGCGGCTGCCACTGGAGGAGAGGCCATTTTGGTCACCAAAATCAGTCGTGGTCAATTGGTCATCCTCTCTGGACCCTGACATGCACAGCAAATTACACAGAAACCCAGACCAGTTATTTTGGAGACAATGTTGAGCATTAAAATGTGTGCAAATGGAAATTGTGGTTAGCCTAATTGGGTAGGGGAGTCATCCTGTAGGGATCCCAGTTTAATTGGGTAGGGGAGTCATCCTGTAGGGATCCCAGTTTAATTGGGTAGGGGAGTCATCCTGTAGGGATCCCAGTTTAATTCAGTAGGGGAGTCATCCTGTAGGGATCCCAGTTTAATTGGGTAGGGGAGTCATCCTGTAGGGATCCCAGTTTAATTGGGTAGGGGAGTCATCCTGTAGGGATCCCAGTTTAATTCAGTAGGGGAGTCATCCTGTAGGGATCCCAGTTTAATTGGGTAGGGGAGTCATCCTGTAGGGATCCCAGTTTAATTCGGTAGGGGAGTCATCCTGTAGGGATCCCAGTTTAATTGGGTAGGGGAGTCATCCTGTAGGGATCCCAGTTTAATTGGGTAGGGGAGTCATCCTGTAGGGATCCCAGTTTAATTCAGTAGGGGAGTCATCCTGTAGGGATCCCAGTTTAATTGGGTAGGGGAGTCATCCTGTAGGGATCCCAGTTTAATTGGGTAGGGGAGTCATCCTGTAGGGATCCCAGTTTAATTCAGTAGGGGAGTCATCCTGTAGGGATCCCAGTTTAATTGGGTAGGGGAGTCATCCTGTAGGGATCCCAGTTTAATTCAGTAGGGGAGTCATCCTGTAGGGATCCCAGTTTAATTGGGTAGGGGAGTCATCCTGTAGGGATCCCAGTTTAATTGGGTAGGGGAGTCATCCTGTAGGGATCCCAGTTTAATTCAGTAGGGGAGTCATCCTGTAGGGATCCCAGTTTAATTGGGTAGGGGAGTCATCCTGTAGGGATCCCAGTTTAATTGGGTAGGGGAGTCATCCTGTAGGGATCCCAGTTTAATTCGGTAGGGGAGTCATCCTGTAGGGATCCCAGTTTAATTCGGTAGGAGAGTCATCCTGTAGGGATCCCAGTTTAATTCAGTAGGGGAGTCATCCTGTAGGGATCCCAGTTTAATTCAGTAGGGGAGTCATCCTGTAGGGATCCCAGTTTCCATGACAATCCCGCCAGTTGCTTTTGAGTTTTTCTGTTTGGTACCAATGTGGACAGACTGACTTGACTGACTGACATAATTTAATATAGCATCAAATTTAGAAAATAGTAGATCTACAAGCTCACAACAACAACCTTCAATATTTTTGATATATAGGGGTACCTGTCACGCAATCTTTTCAAATGGGAATCCGTAGCCTAATTATCAGACTCTGAAGCAAGAAGCAGTTGGTGGGTGGTGTCTATGGGCTGGAACCAGGATAGGGAATCCGCAGAATGTGAATTTCTTTTTTGAAAAATAATAAACTTGGGTGTAACTCTGAGAGTGTGCAAATGGATCCAAATGGACCCTTAGACGGGTCTATTTGGTTCCTTGTGTACACTCTAAGAGTTGTGGTGTTCCATGAAATTGAAAAAGTTTGAGAAGTATTGATCTAATGTATCAGTGCAATGTGTGCATGTCTAGAGGTATCAAATCAGCACATGAAGTAGGAGAGCTGAGGTTGAAGTGTTTTCTATTAAGATCCCAGCAGGCAGGCCAGGCCACTCACACACACACAGACAGGAACACAAAGGCATCGTGGCAGGTTGCAGCTTGAAACCACTCTGCTCTGCGACATGATCCACATTTTATTTCCTGCCTCTTCATGCAGATCGTTTTCTTGTTGCTGTTTGCTGCCGTGTTGAGTGGTCAGATGGGTTGGCCTGCATGGCCGCGTGCATTTTTAGAACATGTTTATTTTAATGATCATTCAGTCAATTGCGTTCCAGCTTACATGGATTCAAGTTCTCAGTTGCCACGACTGATTTCAGTCATTTGGATTCCATAGAAGACATAGCCTAGTCTTCGTCTGCGACGCATTAAGGGCTTGAGGAATTGGCTATTTTTGGTTATTTTGACCCATTTTGACCTGAGATCAGATTCTAAAAATGTCTTCTACATCCTGATAGTTTTCTGAAAAAGCTATGTTTCTATGTCAGTTGTTCTATGTCAAAAATAGCTAAAGCATTACATAATGCTAACACCAAAAGGGGTTCCCGCCCAAAATGGGATAAACGAAACTATTGTAGTATAGAGTAGAGATAGACCCTGACGAAGACCTTTTGGTCGAAACGCATATACTGTAGGTCCTGTTATTTATTTGCCTTGCTCATCATCAAATCAACTATTACATTTTTCACCAAAGACTGAGTCCCTTGGATTATTTTATTTCCAAGTCTGCAATTTACGCCTTGACAAGCAGTACAACTTGGAGGAAGGATACCTTTTGTCTATATGGTTTTACCTGTATCACCAAAGAGCACCCATCTAAGAGCCACTAACCGATCCCTGCAGCGCTTCCATTCCTCTATTTCTATAGTATAAGTTCCTATGTATCGGTATCACAAAGAAAACCAACTGTACTTTGGCTGTGATTGTGTAGTTTCTCAGCGTCTGTCCGTGACCAGTAGCTAGCACAGCCCATGGGAGTCTCTCTGTCACTTCATCTACTCTTCTGTTCACTCACCTTTCATCCTCTTGTCTGTGGCTACGTGCTTCTCCCCGCTGCTGTCAATTTTGCCCTGATTTGTTCGTTCCACGTCTCTCTCAGATGTCATCACCTGCTGAGTTTGCCTACGGAGGCTGTGTGTGTGGGGGAGGGAGGGCATATGCTTGTGGGCGTGCAGGCATGGGGCTCTGTGTACATGTGCAGCCGAGCTGTGGCCTGGGTGAAGGAGAGGAGAGATGGGGGCAGACTGATGGGGGGCAGGGGATGAACTTGTAAGGTTCTTTGTTAAGACAGTATATTAAGGTTTGTATATTAAGGTCAGGTCTGTAATGTGTTATAATTGCATTTATAATTATGTTGTAATGGACTTTTAAGCCTTCTATAAATTATAAATATCTAATTGTGCAAAACAACTTATAGGCCTAACAACGTCACTTTATAACTGATGGTAGTTATAATGTGCTGTTCCCCTGAACTTATAACGCTTTATGACCAGCACTCGTAATATTTATCAAACCTTGTCATAAATTGTCATGCATAATTTTGAACATTCATAATTACTGTTATAAATGCCTTACGACTCGAGCTCATTATAATGCATGGAGCCAACCTTAATATGCATTTAATAAGACAGAGATGAGAAGAGATGGGGGGAAGTCGAGATCAATATAAGTGATGGAACGTTAATGTTGTCTTCTGCTACATTAAGATTTTCTGGCAACCGCAGAATTTTGTTCATTATTAGAATCACTATTGTGTCATCTGGGAAGGAGGGAGCAATGCATTATGGGGATCAGAGTGGTGAGGAGGCATGTACACATTACACACTGTGCGCGTGTGTGCGTGCGTGCGTGCGTGCGACACAGCGACAGAAGCCTGAAATGTCTTGGGAGGGTATTCCATCAACATCTCTAATGAAATCTGAGCTTAATTGAAAAAGGTCCAGGTAGAATTAATCAAAGCCATTTAAATAGAGAGTTGTGACATCTTCATTCACTCCCCTGGACACCTTTACGTTTTTCTTTTTTACAACAATGGCAGATCAAGGACTTTTAAAGAAGTTATAGCAGCAAACACTACTAGTCATTTTGTTCTCATGTTTGTGTACCCTGACAGCAACGGTTTCTACTTTCTAACTTGCAGATCAATTGTTTTGGGGAAAGACGTCTGGGGGGGGGGGGAAGCAACCAAGTACAGACCCCTGGGGGACACCGTCAACAAAGTATAGGGTTTTAACTAAGCGGTAAAGTGGCCTCAGGTTTTCAGAACGTTTTCCGAAAAAGGTATGTTGCTTTATCAGTGGTTCTCAGACTTTTCCATGTTAAGAACCCCCAAACTCTTACCGCAGACCCCAATCTCAAAATATTTCATTCCAGGGAGGGACCCGTAGAAGCAAAGCAATTAGAGTTCAACATTTTTGCTGAAATAATATATAAAATATATCCAAAGATTTGCACACATTTTCACACTTTCAAAAAATGATCTGCTACCCGGTTTTGATGGGTTAAAGAATCCCATATGAAATCATCATCACTCTAATGTATGCACACATCATAACATACTTGTGTACTGCTCACGCTGACAGATATGCTCACACTCACTGGTACACATAAAGGAACTGTCACTCTTACATACAGAGTCAGACTGTCTGTCACTGACACTGTTACAAAGCATGGCATGTGTGTGTGTGTGTGTGTGTGTGTGTGTGTGTGTGTGTGTGTGTGTGTGTGTGTGTGCGCGGCGAGTGGGGACACGCACATTTAAATTGACCTTGAGTTCATCTCCACCAGCTCATGGTGTCGAAGAAGGCACACAGACGCACACGCAGACACACTGCGCACAGCAGCAATGCGGCATCAAATTGCTTCTGCCGCTGGATGATTGAGGTAGACCTCAACATCCACCAGTGAGCCCATCACAGCTCCACATCTACCCGGGCTGCTCTGCACCAAATAGAAAACAGACTTTAAGATGTTTAAGATGGCATAGGAACACTCGTGGATCCAAGTTTCTCAGTCGCCACGACTGACTTCATTTATATGGATTCCATACAGTCAACATGTCTTTCTCTAAAGCAGTGGTTCTCAACCTGTTAAGGCCGCGGCCATCCACAGTAATTGTATTTGAACTTGTTTTACTCGGTTCCACAGATAAATATTGTAACAATAGCAGATTTACAAGCCTTGCAATTCGAGCCGGCGTGAGTTCGTATATTGGCTAATTTAATTTCTTTGCCTCTTTCTTAAATGACTAGACCTGTACGTGCCTATAATTCTACATATTGTGATAATTGTCTAGTAAATAGAGCACTAGTGTGTGGGGGGTGGGGTGGGGGAGACTCCTTTCACACTGTTTCATGAAACGCAGATTGGGGCTTGACCTAACAATATAATTCATGACATACTGACTCGCGATCGTGCACTGAGTCACGCGGACCAAATAGTACATCTGTAATTGAAAGCTTTGTGGCACAGAGTAAGTAAGAGATTAACACAGTACAGTGCTGCTGGATTATTTAGATTGATCTTAAGTACATCACGTATAAACACACACACACACACACACACGCTTCATCAACACTCTGTTGAGGAATTGTCATCACACGTTTTCTCTTTCTTTATTTGTGTCCCACCACCATCCATCAGCCGTGGTAGGATCTTAATTGAAGTGCTGCTCCCTAATCCACCACTTTAAATACATCTTCTGTCATGCTGACAGCTTGAACCATGCAGTAAGCTAAGATCCCATCTCTGGGTTCCATGACCTCTCCTCTCTTCCTCCTCCTCCTCTCTTCCTCCTCCTCTCTCCTCTCCTCTCCTCTGCTCTGCTCCAGTAAACCAGAATAAGTGAGATGGTAATTTCTGGAAAATCGATGTCTATTACCCAGTGGGAGTGTGCATTTGGCTATGAGTTGTGTATATCTACATTCATCAGAATTTGAATAAAACATAGGAGTGCTGTCACTGTGCCTCCGTACATACTGTACTGTACATACTGTGTGTGTGTGTGTGTGTGTGTGTGTGTGTGTGTGTGTGTGTGTGTGTGTGTGTGTGTGTGTGTGTGTGTGTGTGTGTGTGTGTGTGTGTGTGTGTGTGTGTGTGTGTGTGTGTGTGTGTGTGTGTGTGTGCGCGTGTGTGCGCGCGCTTGCGAAGTCTGAATAAGTGTGTGTTTTGCATGTCTGCATATCTCTCATCTGTGTGCAAATAACCTGCCTCCATCTCCAATGCGTGTAAAGTGTGGTATTAAGATGTGCATTATGGCAGAGACATGTTAACATATTTGCACTTGTGAAGGACATCCGCACATTTTTTAAGGAAGGCTATGAGGCTGCTGCATTGCTAAGCAACTCCTAGCGTTGTGTTGTAGCAAACAACACAACCTCTGACCGGTTTATCTTTGTAAATCACACCGAATAAGAACGTCTGCTCTTTGGCCTTCAGTTACAGCAGAGGTAGCCCTGTCTTCCCTCACTAGTGCTAATGTTTGTTTGTCCTTATTATATTTTTGTCTGCCTAATGTCTGTTTATATTCCAGTGTTTGCTCTTTCTTTTTTTTTTTTTACCTGGTCAACCTGTTGGTTAGCCTCGGTACCAGGCTTTCATTTTTGTTGGTGCAAACATTGAAAGCCTGGAGGAACGCATTGGCCGCTCTGGTCTAAAAGTGGGAGTCAACCCTTCCGGGTGGGCGTCGCTCCAAATGATGTGACGTAGTGCTGCACTAGGGGGGAGAGGAGGGGCCGGGGGTGACGGACAGATCGATGAGATCCAATCAGGGCGTGCGCAAATCTCAGCCGCGACCCGCCCCTCTAGACCAGAAACCTAATACGTTAGCTCAGGCTACCTGTTGGTTGACCTGGTCATGTTAAATGTGCTATATAAATAACATTTTAGTTGATTTGAGCTAAATGGCAAAACCGCCGATTGGTATCTTTGCCTTAACGGCTTACTGCTTACTTTGTATAAAGCATTGAATAGTATCGTCATAAACCACTTTCAGTCAGCACAACTCTTGAATGGGTACAATATTTGTATTGAATATAAAATGCGCAGTATATTTATTTTATTTATCAATTGGATCTTCTTATAGGTGCTCAGCTCTTAGAAAACGTTTTTTATATCTGATCTACAAGATCACAACATGTCACATTGTTGTGACCTTGTAAATCGGCTATTTTTCATTCATGTTGATGCTATATTAAAAATGTTGCTGGGGACCCCCTGGAACCTGCATAAATGACCCCTGGGGGTCATTGATGAAACCTCATTGAGAAACAGTTTTATCTTTGTATAATCGCTCAATCTTGTGTACCTCTTGTACAGTATGTAGGGTAACGTGTTTTCTTCTCTCTACTGATCCCATTTTAAGGAATAGACATTGTGAGGATACTTTTCCTGGTCCTCACAAGAGGTTAAACAATAATTTTAGACTTAGAGTAATGGGTTATATATAAACTCCAATGCTGCTCAATGTCTTGCCACTCAGTCTAGAAGTGATGCATGTGCATACTCTATTGTCCAACTACTGCTATATTTTGATGGCTATTGATGGCATCCTAAAATGTTGATGTCCTCACAGATATACTGATTCAATCGTGTGTGTGTGTGTGTGTGTGTGTGTGTGTGTGTGTGTGTGTGTGTGTGTGTGGGGGGGCTGCAAAGGAAAGCAGACTACACTTTCACACCGATTCTATTTTTAGAGCACATGCCTCTTTTTGAGGTTGCCAAAACCCTGAGAGGCTCTGAAGATGGGAACAGGGAAGAAGTGTCTCCACAGACAACCAGACCGAGAGAGAGAGACAGGGTCCCCTGAGGATGAAATGACAAATAGAGGCTGAACAAGATGAACAGAGAGAGAGAGAGAGAGAGGGAGAGAGAGCGCGCAATCGCCAGTCTTTACTCAGAGGAAAAAAGCTCAAATGAAAAAGTATAACAAATGGGCAGCAGCAGCAATGTGTAATGAGGATGAATTCCACCTGGTCTGGTCTGGACAAATTGTATATATATATTAGAGTATATTATTGTATAAAGACAGTATATCATATTAAATACAGTGTATCTATATATACCGGTACATTTCATTCTGAAAATGCCTGCCGGTCGTGTGTTTTTGCCCAGATATCAAAGTCAAATCCCACTCTAGAAACAACTTGATCCATGTTCACCTGTGACTCGAAGAGGAGGCGGCCTTCGATCCCCGGCTCTGCAGAGGCCCAACGAGGTCTACTAGCTCGATTAACTCCAATTAATCAAATCTCGTAATCTCGGGCGTGGCGACCTGGACAAAGGTAGATTAATCCCGTTATCTCGGGCATGGCGTCTAAACAGTTATAATCCCGCTGGCCAAAGGCTTAAGCTGCCCTGTGCAATGTTTGTTTACGAAGCCTAAAAGGCAAACAGAAATACAATGCACATTTTTATGTTCTAATGTTCAAGGCCAAAAACACAATTAAATTGTTGGTTGCAAATATGAATTAGTATGACAATTAATCATCAAAATGTCACGATTGTGACAGCCCTAATCATTATGTAGGCATCAATGTGTGGACAAATGTGGCAAGTCCTTGTCGGTGGAAGAGTTTAGATTCTGTCTTTACATAACATTGTATTAATGTTCTCAAGACCTTGCTGAATCAGTCAGTCTCCAGCCTTTCTTCAGAATATGTATGACACTGTATGACACTCATGAGTTCCACACATGCAATGGTCCATTTGGACCACCTTCAACTTCAAAGAACCCAGGGGGTCTCTCTTGACCTGGTTTGCATGAGAAGTTTGGGAACCACTGCGCTAGTATACATTCAGGGCTGGCTTTGTGTGTTTCTGGTAACATTATCATGACGAGTCATAACGAGTTCAGAAAAGTCTTGTTTATGAACATCTACAGTGTAATCAGTTTGTGTGCGGCAGCCTCTGCCTCAGCTCACACCTTCACGTTGCGTTCAGAGTATGGGTTTTATGCCGTTCAGACTATGGGTTTTTTAGGTAAGTCTCTGAATGGCTTAGAGGCATCCTAGAGACGAGGCAGCCAATCATGAAAAAGTGTCTACTACGGTCATAGAGGTAGTAGTGAATGTAGGCCAGGATGCTTTTCAAGCACCTGGCAAAAATATAATTTTGACTAAAATGTCCACGGCAACGCGGCAGGACGATGACACCGGATCTCAAATGTCGTGTTTCTCTCTGTCTCTCTATCTCCATCTAGTGGGCAGCAGCAGGCCTTCCTCCTGGAGAACGTGCCTTGTAACAACGTAAGCTGCCATGATGCGGGCAGAACGTTTCGGATCCACTGGGACCAATCGGATCTGGGCTCCATTCCACACGCGACCGTGGCAACCTTCTTTGACATTTATGAGGATGTGAGTCTCTTTTTTTTTTAATGTCAAGGTCATTTTTGCTCTTGGAAGGCAAAAAATGTTGACAATTTACAGTAGGTGTTTAGTACATGCTCTGCAGAGCGTAAATGGTATGAACCCTATGCAGGTCGAGTACAAGTAAAAATCAATGCTACAAACTAGTTTAACGAGGAATTAGGAAACCAGCTAGACATTAACCCTGATGTGTGTAAAGGCATGGCACCTGACACAAGATCCAACAATCTAACAATAACAATATTAACAATAATAATAAATGTTACAAAACCACTACATACAGTAGCCCTAGGCTTAATGTGTGTGACAAATGTGCACCACATGTGCACGTTTATGTACATAAAAGTCTCCGGGGTTAGGCAGCATTGGCAGCATTATTTTGGGTTCTGGGGGTGAAATGTTTGGGAATCCATGCTCTACAGTGTAGAGCATGAGCATGGATTCACAAACATTTTGTGTAAAGTCGACACGTCCCAGACTCTTCTCCCTCCTGGCTCCCAAAATGTGGGACAAACCCCCCAATTGCAGTCAGAACTGCAGTCTCACTCCCAATTTTATGCCGTAATCTGAAGACTCACCTCTTTAGATTCCACCTCAGACCTTAGCACTTCAATCTCCCCATACCTCCTCCTGCCACCTTCTTCCTCCATTGAGGCTTGCGACTGACCTACTGTAGATGTGGCATTTCACAGGCATACCTTGGTCATTAACTTCTTGTCATTAACCACAATGTTAGTTGTGATTTTGATATTTATTTACACAGATGTGAGGTTCAGGTTCAATCAATTCACAAATCATCATTTTGATAGTATATTGTTTAAACTGATCCCAGGCTCTTCTGATCCTAGTTACTGAAGCACTACACTGTCTCTCTGCATTTTATGTATGTGATTACATCGCGTTGGATAAGAGCATCTGATAAATACCTGCATTATTCACAGGGATCATGTGCCACGGTGTCACAGTGTCTTTGTGTGTGTGTGGGTGTGCGTGCGTGCATTCGTGTGTGTGTGTGGTTGTGCAGGGCATACTGGACATGCTGGTGCTGAGTCAGGTGGACGGTGAACCTGAGCAGAAGATCCACGCCTTGAAGAACAACTTTGAAGCCGACGCCTACTTCGTCAAAGTGATCGGTAAGAGACTTCAATTCCTATTGGCTATCCATTCGCTTTCCTTTAGCCTGTGACAACGGTGTCAGTTTGATCTGCTTTTGATCCGGTTCGATCCCCGTCGTCTTTCATGGATTCATGGTCGACGTGTCCTTGAGCATTGATTGATTGAAGAATTTATTAACAGATTGGAGTATTACAGTACATTTCAAGCACAACTCAATACAATAACTGTGGATGATAATAGTTAGACAGTACAGTACAGTACAGTACAGTACAGTACAGTACAGTACAGTGCAGTACAGTACAGTACAGTACAGTACAGTCCAACGTATGAATGGATTAAGTGGTTAAATTTATTGTGATGCTATATTAAAGGGATTGTGACATTTAAAACACATTTTTGTAGATTTTTTGGCTTTTCTTGACTTCAATGTCACCAAAAAAACCCGAAGTTTGAACATTCAGTGTATTCTCTGCTTTCTGGACTTTTGTGAATAATTATGCAAAAATGTCTCATCGGGTTGGACGGCCTACCCTCTCCTCCGCCCCTCTACTCTCCTCTCCGCTTCCTCATTGTGACCGCGACTTTGTTTCTTTGTAATACTTACTAATAATGGCTTCTAGAGAAAAATCAATCTGCTCTGTTGTTGGCTGTGTCAATCAACACAAGTCCTTACACTGGATACCAACTGGCCTAGATGACTCTTTTATTTTTGACGGTGACGTTCCTACCAAGTTGTCAAAGAAGCGCATCTTGGGTTGACAGGAAAGGGGGAATTACCGACATCTACAGGCTAAAATAATGTGTTTTTCCATGCCTTCTCAGGATGCAGATTACACATACACAAAAACTCCTGGCAAGAAATACTGGAGTGGAGTTGAGTGTTCAAACTTTTTAGACACGTTTGAAGGACCATGGCCAAGACTTTTAACCGTCTTCCTGCCATTGCCGAAGCCCTTCGGCAATTGAAGCATTAATTTGATATTAACGCTTGCTGCCATTGCCGAAGCCCTTCGGCAATTGCACTTTTATAGTGCATATGATTGATCAAGCCATAATGCTACTCACGTTAGCCGGTTAGCTAGCAGTGTTGTTAGCACTGCACTGGATCGTTCATATTAATTCACCGTCGCCATAAGAATCCATTCTATCCGTTTCTTTCAATCGCCTGTATCTCCTATTCCTTGTCCCAGATGTCATTTTTGGTCAAAACAGCGTTTCTTTGACGGCACGAGCCGACGTTGTGGAGTGCTAAAATGTACCGGCATGATTCGATCATGTAAACAAAGGTTGTCTTGGCAACGTAAAGCTGGCAGGGATAAGCTCACTTCCGGTTGAGGCAAAATGTGGCTTTTCAAAATAAGAGCTCAAATTAAAAAAATGCTGGCATGAATTAGGTCCTAATTTCTCAATAAATGGCAGCAGTAAAAGGGTTAATGTTGTTAAAATTATGTTATAAATAATGTCATAATACCTTTAAGACATTTAGCTGGGGACACCTGGAACTGCCCCCTTTTTTGATTTGTTGTTGTTTTTAACTGTGTTGCTTCTGCACTGACTTGGATTTCCCCTTATTCTGAAGCTATAGTTCTTAATTGTTTAACGATCAATATACTGTATACTGTAATAATATACTGTAAATACCTCAAGAGCAATAACTAAAGGGGAAACGTGTTTATTTACTTTTTTATTTTTATTTTTTATATATGTTTATTGGTAATAGGTTTCAACAATGTAGTACAGTTTGAACATACCATTTTTTTCTCCCTCACCCCATCCCTCCCCCCAGTTATCGTCATCATCAAAATAATATAAAAAATATCATTAATAATTTAGTACAGACATACAAAAACAAACATACATACAGACATATGATATAAACAGTAGGATACAAAAATAATAATTTAAGCACAGATAACAAAAACTTTATTTACTTTATTAGTATATTGGGAAAATAACTGCTCACATCTCACCTCATTTCCCCAATGCTTTTTGTATCTCCCTCTCCTCATTTCAGATTCCAGAAATACCCCTCTCTTTTACACACACACACACACACACACACACACACACACACACACACACACACACACTGTGCACGCTGTTCCCCCCTTGGCTATTGAGTTAAAGTGGACCACCATTGGATTTTAAGATGGTATAATTTGCATCTTTCTTCTCCTAGCCTCGAACGGTCCAATTATTCTGTCTTAAGCATGAATGACCCGCCCTCAGGCTATCTATAGAAGACCTCTGCAGTGTGCCGTGTCACACTAATGTCTTTAACATGTCATAACCATGTAGCGCCCACTCTGTTGCCTTTGAAGTCGACTCCTATTGTAGCTCTCTCTATCTTCACTTCTGTCAACACAATTCACAATTCAAAGGGCTTTATTGGCATGAGAAAACATACGTTTACATTGCCAAAGCAGAAAGAACAATACAACAATACAGCAATACAATCAATACAAAAATTATGTACATTTGAAGGTCAGAATCTTCAATAGATCAAATTCTATGTACCCAGGTCACTCGATGCAGGTATAGTGCAGGAATATACACAATGCTTAGTCTTTAGGGTGGTTGTGTTCCATTTGATATCCTTCTCCTATCACAGCAACTCACAAATCTTGCTGCTGTGTTTGCACATTGTTGTACTTCGCCCAGCAGATATGGGATTTTTTTGTCATTGGTCATGTTTTCAAAATCTCTGTGTGTGGTTGTAATCAGTGGGAAGTATGTGTCTCTGATGTCTTGGTACAATGGACAGATGGTTAGGAAGTGTAGCTCGGTTTCCACTTCATTTTGTGTGCAGTGGGTGCATAGTCTGTCTTCTCTCGGGATACACGTCTGCCTATGACGGCCTTTCTCGATCGCGAGACTGTGCTCACTGAGTCTGTACCTAGTTAAGATTTTTCTTTGTTCTGGGTCGGTCACGGTGCTCAGGTATTCTGCCACTGTGTATTCTCTGTTTATGGCCAGATAGCATTCTAGTTTACTCTGCTTTTGTGTTGCTTCTTTCCAATGTGTCAGATAGTTTTCCTTTTGCTGTTTTATAATTTGGTTTAGTCCAATGGGTTTTCTATCTCGTGGCTCTGTTTGTGTTTGTGCCCGGAGTTCCAGGGCCAGGTGGCTGAGGGGGCATCTCTCTAGAGTTTCACTGTGTGTGAGTGCCTTGTTATGGAGTGCATCTAGGTCACTTTCTTTTAGGTGGTTGTAGAACTTAAGTGCTCTCTTTTTTATTTTGATTATGAGTGGGTATCGTCCTAATTCTGCCCTGCATGCATTATTTGGTGTTTTCCGCTGGGTACGGAGAATGGATTTGCAGAGTTCTGTGTGTAGGGTCTCGGTTTGGTGTTTATCCCATTTTTCAAGGTCATGGTTTGCTAAAGGTCCCCAGATCTCGCAACCATAGAGGGAAATTGGTTCTATCACAGAGTCCAGTATTTTAAGCCATTTTTTTTTTTTTTTTTTTAGATATTTTTTTTTGCGGCTTACGCCTTTTTATTGATTTTTTAAGGGACAGATAGTAGGCTGACAGGAAACGGGAGAGAGATGGGGGGGATGACATGCGGTAAAGGCCGTGTCGGGTCCGGGAGTCGAACCCGCGGCACACCGCGACTGGATCACCAGTCCGGTGCCCAGACCGTTACGCTACGGCCTGGGCCTTTAAGCCAGGTTTTAATTGGGATGTCTATTTTGTTGTTTCTTTTGATGGCATAGAATGCCCTTCTTGCCTTGTCTCTCAGGTCCTTTACAGCTTGGTTGTAGTTCCCTGTGCTGCTGATGTTTAGGCCAAGGTAGGTATAGTTTTTTGTTTGTTCTAGTGGGGTTGTATTTAGGAAAAATTGGTGGTTTTGGCGGCTGGGCCTTTTTTGAAATATCATGATTTTAGTCTTAGTTAGGTTCACTGTCAGGGCCCATGTCTGGGAGAATTTGTGTAGGAGATCAAGTTGCTGCTGTAGTCCTTCCTTGGTTGGGGACAGCAGCAGCAGGTCATCTGCGTAAAGTAAGCATTTGATTTCTGTGTTTGCCAAGAGGATGCCTGGCGCTGTAGACTGTTCTAACGTTTTTGCTAATTCGTTGATATATATGTATGAAGAGTGTTGGACTCAGGCTGCATCCCTGTCTGACTCCTCGGTTTTGGGGGAAAAAGGCTGTGTGCTTTTCGCCTATTTTAACTGCACATTTGTTGTTAGTGTACATTGATTTTATGATGTCATAGGTTTTCCCCCCAATGCCACTTTCCAACAGTTTGTACATCAGGCCCTCATGCCAAATTGAATCGAATGCTTTTCTGAAGTCGACAAAGCAGGAGAATAATTTGCTTTTGTTTTTGTTTATTTGGTTGTCAATTAGGGTGTTGAGAGTGTAAATGTGGACTGTTGTGCGATATTTTGGTAGAAAGCCAATTTGTGATTTGCTCAGGACATTGCTTTCTGTGAGGAAATTTAGAATTCTGTGGTTGAGGATCATGCAGAGGATCTTTCCGAGGTTGCTGTTTACACAAATCCCACGGTAGTTATTTGGGTCATATTTGTCTCCACTTTTGTGGAGTGGCGTTATCAGCCCTTGATTCCATGGTCTAGGAAATAGACCTTGAAATGTTTAAATGAAATGTGCATTTGGAACTTGGAAGAGTATAATTATGGCATGTAAATACCCCAAACTGAGGCAGTTATATTCAAATTGCAATGCATTCAGTGCTCTCATTGAACATATACCACGTACAGTACAACGGACCCCCATTTTTTGATACAATCTTTCTCGCTCTGACCCCAATCTACACTGTAAAATCCCCAGTGTCCATTTAACTCGGAGAGTGAGAGTGTACAAATGTTTAACTTTATACACCAGGTAGCTCCATTGGCCAGAGCGCAGGTAAGCCATCTAGCTTATCAATGATCCTAACCCTATGCATACATGTATTTTTCTGAAGATGCATCATTCACAAGACTAGTGCACATTACATTTGAGAAGCTGTGTAAATACAGTAGCTAGGCTGCGGGGCTGAGCTGCTCATTAGCAGGCACAGAAACAACTTGTTGAGATGGGGGGAATGGGGGCATTTTCATTAGTAAACACAATGTTACTGTGTTGGAATAATTACTTTCTCAAGACGTCATGCCGAAGCAGGCGTTTGTTCCATTTATATAAAAACTGGAGACGCAATTACTGCTCTGCCTACGGAACAATGCACGCACACAAACACGTGCACGTACGTGCACATATGCACACACACACACACACACACACACACACACACACACACACACACACCCTAATATTAATAGTAATACTCTTGAGTCCACTCAGTTTTTCTGCAAGTAATACGAATGTGTGTGCGTGCATCTGTATGTATATATGTTTCTAGGACACCTCCTCTGTCCTCTGTCCTTAACATCTTGGTTTTGTTTTGAGCTCGCACACACGCACGCACGCACGCACGCACGCACGCACGCACGCACACACACACACACACACACACACACACACACACACACACACACACCACTCTGTCAACACAGACTTTGGCAGCCAGCCCACCCAAACACTTCCTCACATTTCATTGTCGCCAGTGAATATTTCTAGGGGTGTTTCTTCAGCTTTGCATTTCCTTCATATGTCTGCCGTTCACCGTCTACTGAAGAACCAGCAGACGATGAATAGACAAGACCAGGCAGCGTGAAAACACTTCCCCCTCACCTCCCTGGAATAGAAGGGATACCGAACACCTAGATGTATCCATAATCTGTTGTTTCACTTTGTTATCAATTAGTTAGAGCATTGATTCTCAAACACCTTTTCATTTATTGTGGTGGAAAGTAACTAAACTAAGTGTATTTACTCAAATACTATAATTACCGGTAAATACAAATTTTCAATACTTCTAGCTGCTTCTACTCCACTACATCTCAGAGGCAAATAAATTAAATATTGTACTTTTACGCCACTACAATTATATGAAAACTTTAGTTTATACTAGTAACTTTGTAGATTTTGATTATTATTACAAAACACACTAACCACTGCGATGTGACACATTGCGGGATTATAGATCGCCTATTTTAAAAAGATTACATATTCTTAATTTGTTTTGGGCATTAGGGCCATGATTCACAAGAAGCAATTTATCAATATAATCTAAATCCCAAATCTATTAATTTATTGGCCATGGAGAGGGTTTGACCATTTTGACAACACTGAGTAAGTAGCAGTACGCCCTGACTCACAGCTGAAAATGCCAAGGCGCTCGCCTGAAAAAGCTTCCAAGTGCCCCAGTTTAAATAGATTTCAGCACACAGAAAGTACTGTCCGCCACCTGTGTGTGTGTGTGTGTGTGTGTGTGTGTGTGTGTGTGTGTGTGTGTGTGTGTGTGTGTGTGTGTGTGCACGAGCGTCTGATTGAGTCTGAAGTGATTTTCACCTTTTGCACCAACCATCTGCACTAACATCTCCTCTATAGTTATGTTGCACCGACAGTGCAGTCATTTGTAAGGGGGCTCCCGTCATGCTGTTTCATAAATCACAGATTGGGACTTGGCCTGACAATGTTTTTAAGTTGTGAGATTTGAATCCACATGGACGTGCAGGTTGCCGACCTTCACCGCCTGTCTGTCAGAGAGCTTTGTATACAGCTGTGTGCAGCAGAGTTGAGAGCTCAGCTCCAGGCTCCTGAGCACAGTCGACCACCACCAGTCTACCAGGGACTACAGTGTTGAAAGCTGAGTTGTAACTTGTAATCAATAAACACAAGACTTAACCACTGCCCCAGGGAGGGAGATAGTGGCGTGGCCTACTGTATTTGTGTGATGGCGTGATCTGTACTCCTAGACCTAGAGGAATCAAGAGAGTAGAGCTGGGTTGTGAATCTTGTGATTGAGCAGATCAGATCTTTGACAAATTTCTCCTGGCACTTCATCAATACAGAGCTTTGAATCTTGAAAATGAAGCCAGTGTAGAAGTAATGAAAACACTGCAGTTCTCATTAATGGCATATACGTCACTATTTCCCCTCCTGCTGGTTGCAGAAGCATTTTCATTCCATTAAAGTTAATGGGTTTTGGGTTGAACTTTACACTTAGTAAACGTGTTCATAAATGTTTTCAGTCGATATAGTTTAAAGTATTCTTCCAATCATGAGGTGTGTTTTGGAACAGAAGTGTACAATAAAGCAGGTCACGGATAGATGACAATTAGGTTTGAGGTGAAGGTTGGTGCCAGATGGTCTTCATCACTCTGGAATATGATCAGGATCCACAGCTTTCCTAACCTTCACCATCTTTTTGTAGCTTGTAAATATCTAAGACCCACACAGAAGAACCTGCACTTTTTATGGCAAAAGCACTGAAACTTTCTTTCCTTTCCTTCTTTCCTTTATCAGCCCCCTCTCTCTTCTTCCATTTCTTTGTTTTTCCATAATGGGAACTGTGCACAAATACATATTTCACAAACCTTTTTACATGTAAAACTGTGATTTGACAGTACAGCTGATTCTGATTCATACTCAGAACCTTTTTCTTATTATTTTCATACCCAACAGCTATGTGACAGTTGGTGTGCAAGTTTCCCCCTGAAACAGTGCTGGACTTCAGTCCTCAGTGACAGCAGCAACTGCCTGGCTACCAGCATAGCTTTGGCATCAAAGCACCACAAAGGTTGTACAAATCCCCCATCAAAGAGGGCTCTGCCTTCACTGAGGTGCTACTGTGCCCCCATAGTCTGATGTTTGTGATACCCTGGCATAACCCTACGACAGCGTTGCCCAAACACAGGGTCGGGACCCACTTCTGCGTCACTTCAACCAGTTTTGATGGGTTGCGAGCAAAATATTCCCTTTATGTATTATTTTGAAACCTTTTTAAAGAACAAAATAGAAATATAGAACATTTAAAAATAAATATATATAGGCTATATATATATTGTGGCGACTGATACACAACTCTTTGCCTATTCACAAAGGCATTTATTGAATATTGATGCTTATTGAACTTTTGAGAGGACGTATAGGGCCTTAGTCCTACTCCTCCTCCCAGCCACTGACGGGTAGTTACTCCCCCTTTTGATTTACATCAAAAGGGTATGTGAGCTCAAACCCACAATTCAACTTTTCTTCTTTTTTTAAGATGTTGATATTCATTTTGTATTCATCCTTAGGACCCCAAATCACACCTTAGAAAGCATGAGTGTCTATTTCAAACAAAGTGTTTTTTGACTGGAATTGCCTGTCATAATCATAGTCGGGTCTCGGGGACAACAGCTCCACCAGAGTGCTCCAGACTTCCCTCTCCAGAGCAACATTAGTGACTTCCTCCTGGGGGATTCCGAGACGTTCCAAGGCCAGTGAGTCGATGTGTTTCCTCCAACTGTGCCTTGGTCTGCCCCGGGGTCTCCTCCCAGTGGGATGTGCTTCGAGGACCTCCCTAGGGAGGCGCCCGAGAGGCATCCTAACCAGATGCCCGAACCACCTCAGCTGGCTCCTTTCCAGGCGAAGAAGCTGCGGTTCTACTCCGAGTCTCTCTCGTGTGACTGAACTTCTCACCCTATCTCTAAGGGAGATGCCAGCCACCCGTTGAAGAAAACTCATTTTGACCGCTTGTATTCGCGACCTTATTCTTTCGGTCATGACCCACACTTCATGACCATAGGTGAGAGTATGAAGAAAGATTGCTCGCATGGTCATTGCTCGGATGACCATCGGATGGTCCCTACAATTCCCGATGCATTGTGGGATACTTCAGTCCACTACATTAGGGTGCAAAAATGCTCACTACACATTCAGACACTAAAACTAAATGGCGGAACCCCATAGTAGTGCCCTATATGGGGCATAGGGAATGAATTCTAACGCAGCCAAAGAGTTTTTCCTTTTATACTGATGCTCTCAAGTGGGTTGATGAGCGCAGGTTCACTGAGTTGGCCTAGCAGGTGATTAGGGATGTACCTGTGCTCGACAACCTGTCCCAGCGCCTGGCTGGTCCACGCCTCTCTCTGCCTCCCTCTCTCTCCAGAGCGGCGCTTGCTTATTGGGCGGAGATTGACTAGTGAGACACCACAATATATATATATGTAAACTTTGACAATAGCAGAGCTACAAACTCACAATGTGCCACGCTTAAACGGCTGTTTGACTGTTTATTCTGATTTTGCCGCCGGCATTTGCCGACTTATTTAGCCGACCGTGGACGGTGCGCTCGCAGGTTGAAGAACAGTCCGGAGGGAGAGAGGGAGGGAGGGAGAGAGGGAGGAAGGGAGAGAGGGAGGAAGGGAGTGGGCCGGCCTGCAGCATCAAAGAAAATGACCACTCCTTTTTCAATTTGACTGATTTTCCAATTGCACATGGGCGGTATACCTGTCAAACGGTAACACAGGAGTCCTAAGGCCCCTCCCACACACACACACACACACACACACACACACACACACACACAATTAATTACATGTTCTGCAGTAGGTAGCGTTGCTTCACCTCCTTTCTGTCAGAAGCCTCTGTTGTAGTGTGCCCCTCTCCCCCTTTAGCTTTATTGACCCCGAACTGCTGAGATATTGACCTGGTGTCAAAACTGTGCATGTGACTGCTTCTTTCCTTGTTTCTGTGTGTGTGTGTGTGTGTGTGTGTGTGTGTGTGTGTGTGTGTGTGTGTGTGTGTGTGTGTGTGTGTGTGTGTGTGTGTGTGTGTGTGTGTGTGTGTGTGTGTGTGCGCGCGCGTGTGCATGCATGTGTATGGGATCGATTCACCCTTGCCACTCTACTGGTGCATTCACACTAATGTGACCTATAGCATACAGTACAAGCTTGAACACCCCCCACACACACATTCACACGCCCACACCCACACGCATGCATGAGCACACACGCGCACACATTTAAACTAGAGATTAGGTTTAAGTCTAGTTTAAACCCTACATTGTAAACCTAATCTCTTTTTTAAAGTGAATCAGACTCAGTGTGTGTGACCCCAAAATAAATGTATTTTTTCACTCATTCCTTTGCCAGGCATACACACACTCTCTCTCTGTCTGTGTCTGTCCGCCCCTCTCTCTCTCTCTCACACACACACTCACACACACACACACACACACACAGACACACCTCCTTGGCAGCCCATCGTTGTCCAAAATGATGCCACTGTGGATGTCTTTGAAACCATAGATTGTGGAACCACATCTCCTTAGAGGTGTGAGTCACCCCTTCTCCTCGAGGTGTGTGACCCCTTCGTGGCATAGACTAAAGAACGCCAGAGTGGTCGATTATCTGCGGCTGACTCCAGGTTATCGGGGTTGATGTTGCACCTCGTTAGGGTCTGTTTTAGCTGTTCTTTGGACCTGCTGGCTGACCAGATCTGTCCATAAAGCACTTGCCGGGGCAATCGGCAGCCAGACATCCGGATGACGTGATCGACCCACCAGAGTTGCCTCTATGCAGTTTCTATTTTGTCGACTAGAAAGCGATGACGAAACATGTTTGTTGACTACCTTTTTTTCACTGACGGAAACTAAATAAAAACTAAGCTATGATCATTGATGACTAAATCTAGACAATTTCATCATCAAATGAAAACTAGACTAAACTAAAATGTTATGGTGGAGAAGAGATCTATTTTCAGCATGCAACCAAATGTAAAATCAGCTATTACAACACCACCAAGGCCCACCAAAACACATTTTAGTTGACTAAAGTTGTGTATTTACTAGGTGACTAATGCTAGCCTGACAGTAAAACAGTTCACATGACTAACATATGACTAAAACTAAATTACATTTTATTCAAACGACTATGACTAAAAATAAAAATAAATGTGCTGTCAAAATCAACACTGCCTTGATCTGACGGAGTCTGACACAGACAATGCCCATGTGTGGGACATGGTCCTACCAGGTGGCCCTACCAGGTGTGGGACATGGTCCTACTGTGTGTGTGGGACATGGTCCTACCAGTTGTGGGACATGGTCCTAGCAGGTGGTCCTACCAGTTGTGGGACATGGTCCTAGCAGGTGGTCCCACCAGTTGTGGGACATGGTCCTAGCAGGTGGTCCTACCAGTTGTGGGACATGGTCCTAGCAGGTGGTCCTACCAGTTGTGGGACATGGTCCTACTGCGTGTGGGACATGGTCCTACTGCGTGTCCTACCAGTTGTGGGACCTATAATAGGTACAGTATCTACTCAGTCTGTGTCTCATAGGAGGGCTGTGGGCAGTTCAGTTTTTTAAACAATATTTTTTTCAAAAATGTTTAGATTTTTATTATCGTGAGAACGATGGCTTCCATTTTCGCATTGCAACTTTTCAGGACTAGAAAGCCTGCCGTTTCTATTAACTTGGATTCCCCATCGACGATGTCACTGGTGGACGGGTTTCTGAACTGCCCACAGCCCTCCTATGAGACACAGACTGAGTAGAAACAAAGTTGTGCCATTTTATCATGATAAGCCGATATAGCTGAACCGATGTTACCACTGTTGAGCACGGGGTGGAGATTTCATGATCTCTGTTTTGTGGATGTTTAACACGCCCGCTTGCGGAATAGTGCACCAACACTTGTGTGAGTGTGTGCGTGCGCGTACACACAGAGAGAGAAAGTAGAGGGGGCCAGTTCATCCCACACTTGAGTGGGTCAGTCCTGTGAGAGAGCCACCATCAGTCTTAATACCACACTGGAAAATAGGCTACAGTGACTGTGTGTGTGTGTGTGTGTGTGTGTGTGTGTGTGTGTGTGTGTGTGTGTGTGTGTGTGTGTGTGTGTGTGTGTGTGTGTGTGTGTGTGTGTGTGTGTGTGTGTGTGTGTGTGTGTGTGTGTGTGTGTGTGTGTGTGTGCGTGTTCTTGTACTATAGTTGTGAGGACCAAATATCCCCACAAGCAAGACATAGTTTGGACCCACCTGACATAATAGTGGTGGTCCCCAGGTTGGTCACTGGGTCAAAATCAGTTGAAAGTGTTGACCTGCTTCATCTCTATCTCAGGTATTAAGGGGTCCTTGACCTGATTAACATTGAAGACCCCTGCTTTATTGCAATGATTACTATCACAATATAGAGATATTTAACAATTAAAATACATTTAACATTAAGTGTCACTTGTACCACCTTTAGCATACATCTTCATGGTTCTGTTGTATAATATTTGACAACAGATCAACGTTAACCCAAACGAAGGGTTTCTAGGGATCTCTCTCTCTCTCTCTCTCTCTCTCTCTCTCTCTCTCTCTCTCTCTCTCTCTCTCTCTCTCTCTCTCTCTCTCTCTCTCTCAAACACTCCAGCCTAGCACACACACACACAGACTCATCTAGTTCCTGGAGCGATGGCATTGCCCAGTGAGTTGTGAAGGACATCTGCGTTCATACAGGCTCTCTCTCGCTTTGCGCTTCATTGAACTTCATATCATGGATGTCTCGACACAGTGCAAGCAAGCACTGAGTCTTTCAATACACTGATTAAATATACCCAATTCTCCACACACGCACGCGCACACACACACACACACACACACACACACACACACACACACACACACACACACACACACACACACACACACACACACACACACACACACTATCCCCTTGTCCCTGCACTGTGCAAAGATCCCAATAGCTTTGGCTACAGCCAATACAAATTACCACACTTTTTTTCTAAAGTCTCCAGCATGTGTGATACCGTATGAGAGGTACAATGATAAGCAGTGTAATGTGCTATACACACAGTGGGATAATAATTTGTTCCCCAGCCACTCCTCGGGGTGTTCTTTTTGTCACTGTATATTTGCACACACGTGAAGTGTGTCTTATGCATTATGCAGTGAGCAGCCATTGCTTGTGGCGCTCGGCAAACAGTGGTGGAAAAATAACTAAGTACATTTACTTAAGTACTGCACTTTCCCATGTCTGTATACAGTATATACAGACCCCGGCGCTAGGGGACGTCATATCCCAGGTACTGCCATCCAAATTTCAGATTTTTTATTTGTGCCTTTGTACCGCGGGACGCTCCCGCCATGTGAACGCTTCTGATGAAAGTTAACAGTGTGTTAGTGCTAGTGCCAATGATACTCAAGTATGTGTAGCGAGTGTGTGTAGTGAGTGTGTGTGTAGTGAGTGTGTGTGGGGGGGCGAGCAAACTCTGACTCTTAAAGTGAACGCGTATGGTGGCCCCTGGAACTGGGATTTATGCTAACCGCTAGCCGCAATAAATGAGTTAAGTACAAGTTTTGAGGTACCAGTATTTGTACTTTACTTGAGAATTTCCAGTTTCCATTACTTTTAGTTCTACTCCACTATATCTCAGAGGCAAATATTATACTTTTACTCCACTACAATATTTTTAAAACTTTCTTTGTAGATTTTGATTCTTATTACAAAACATACAGTAACCACTTCAGCCCTACTGTATGTACATTTCGGCCATTTGAAAATAGCCGATCAACAAGCTCACCATGCGGCGCAATGCGGCGCATTGTGAGCTTGTAGATCTGCTATTATCAAAGATTTTATACATTTGAAAACTTGTGAAATGTGGCCTTCTGCATAATGACTACTTTAGGCTACATTTTGATACCACTTTTGTAATTCCAGGCTTTTACTTGTAACCGAGTATTTCTATATTGCAGTATCGATGCTTTTACTTAAGTAAAACATGTGAGTACTTTTTCCACCACTGGAATCATGATCTCATAATTCTCACATTCCATCCGTGTCTGCCCACACAGCCGTTTACACACAGCTGTGTCTTAATTGTGTCCTGTTGTCTGATTGTGTTTGTGCGTTCTGTTTGTTTGGCCGCTGATACGCGGTGCAGTGAGCTCCTATTGGAGCGGAGCTAATTAACGAGCTATCGGGGCCAAATGAAGGCAACCCTTACACCCTATTAGCATGCTAATAAAGTACACCGCTATAGTAATGACTGGCAATGACGCAATTCACTAGATTTTGTCTGCGCTCGCTCAGGATGTGCATTATAAGATTGTGTGTAAGATGAGAACACACACACACACACACACATTGTATTAATTATTGTATATTGTGTATTATATTACTATACTTGTGAAGACGTCAACATTTTAGAACGGCATTGGAAATAGCTCAAGATAGCAGAGAAAGACCAAAATTATAGCAGAACTAAGTACATAAATCAGGTATTACTCTTAACTTTAACACCGAAACATCAAAATACCTAATCCTAATCCTGAATCCAACCTGAATTGTAAGGTGTAATTTCCTAATTGTAAGTCTACCTCCCCACATTTTTAACAATAAAATAACCATTTATTTGTCTTGCGAGGATCAAGAATTGTTTTTTTTACTATATTTCTACTATACTTGTGGGGACATTTCTCAAGTGTAGTAAAAACAAGTACACACACACACACACACACACACACACACACACACACACACACACACACACACACACACAAACACTAGCTTATATTATAGTAATCCCATTTATTGTCTGTGTTCCATCGTTTCTACCAATTTGTTTATCTTTGTGTTTCTGGAAGCCCCAGGAGATGTTAGTTAGCATTGTGGGAGAAGAAAAATATGTGTGAGCTGAGAATCCTCATGAATAGTCAAATGAGATGCATTTGTTTGTGTTGGTGCTGCCAGCCTGCGGAACTAATACAGTCATTGTTAACCTATTTTGGGCGGGAACCCCTTTTGGTGTTTTAAGCGTTCCGTTATACTTTAGCTATTGAAAAATAGCAGATCTACAAGCTCATAGCGGGCTATGAGTGGCGCGCTATGAGCTTGTAGGTCTGCTATTTTCAGAGCGAACATTTTTAACTAAAATATTTGCTTCTGGGGGGTCCCTGGAACTACATATTTCTGTCCATGGCCCAATAGAGACAATTCTGGGGATCCTTGACATGAAAAAGGTTGAGCACCGCTGACATAGAAACATAGGTTTTTCAGAAAGATGTTAGGATTTAGAAGCCTTTTTTTAATCGACCTCAGTCCAAAATGGGTTAAGGAAGGTTTTATTAGTGTGAGTGTGAAATGATTCTGACCTGCATGTGGGGTTTCACTGAAAATAATGGAACAGTGACACAATGATCAATATTAACTCCTCTCCTCTCCTCTCCTCTCCTCTCCTCTCCTCTCCTCTCCTCTCCTCTCCTCTCCTCTCCTCTCCTCTCCTCTCCTCTCCTCTCCTCTCCTCTCCTCTCCTCTCCTCTCCTCTCCTCTCCTCTCCTCTCCTCTCCTCTCCTCTCCTCTCCTCTCCTCTCCTCAGTGCTCAGTGGGCTGTGCTCCAACGACTGCCCAGAACAAGTCAAGGTAAGCGCTCTGTCAGTGTGCCACTTCCATGTATGTGTCATGCTGTGATGTTGTTCCCCACACAAAGATGCAGCCCTCAAGGGTACAGTAGGTGGGCGTATGTGCGGATTCTTACGTGCACACTCTCTGTCCTTAAGTAGGTCATATGGGCTACAATTTACACTTACAATTTAGGCATTTACTGTAGCAGGCGCTCTAATCCAGAGAGACTTACAATAAGCAATGTAAACACATGTACATCAAATGCAGAGAGACAGGGTAGTACCTCTGTGAACTAGGATCACGAGTAAACCTAGCATCGGTTTAAGCAATATACTATGAAAATAATAATCTGCACATTAAAACTACCAGTAAGACGCCTGAGGGCGAGAAGCGACCTCGCACTAAAGGGCGAGGTTGCGCGCACGCAGACTGCTGGCCGAGTGCTGGCGCTTTGGCATGGTGGGTCAGATCAACATGGAATGAAGTCTCTACTGGCCATATAAGGAGCATGTCTTGAGTGTACAGGGTTTGATGAGGTCAGATCAACATATGGAATGTCAGAACAGGTCAGCTCCATACAGTATATGGAGATCTAAGGGTGGTAGGGACATTCCCTTGAGTGTACAGGGTATAAGGGCCCAGGTAGGGCCGGGCCCTGAATCTGTGCCTGTTGAGAACTCTAGTCTCTGCCGGCTGCCGGGCACGGCTGCACTAATAACTTGGTGGCAGGCCTATCTAGAGTTTGAAATTTGAATGAACAGGTATCAGGCTTTTCTATGCACTACGTGCCTACTCAAAGCGCTTACAATGGTTCATTCATTCATACATTGGGAGGTGAAGCGGCGAACAGTCGACGCCAGCGTCCTCACTTCCCACCCCCAATCCAACCCTTGATGCTGAGTGTCAAGCAGGGAGGCACTGGGTCCCATTTTTAGAGTCTTTGGTATGACCCGGCCGGGGATCGAACCCCGACCTCCCAGTCTCAGGGCGGACACTCTAACCACAAGCCCACTGAGCTGAGGTTTGAGGTCAGATGTAGAGGCTCTACTCTACTCGCATTTACTACGACAAGTAAGACGCGCAAACGCGGGAAGCGAACGCATATAATACTCTTCCAGAGTTATTTTACTACATGCATTGGAGAAAGTGAGTCCAGGGTGTACTTGAAAAGTACAAAACGCCTGCCGTCCAACCAAGCTACTAACATCAGCCCTGCCCAACCATGATAGTATAGGACCACACCTTCTGCTCAAGTTTAACAGTTTTTATTGAATGATAAAGGGAAGGAGGAGGAGAATGGGGAAACTAAGGTAGGGTGAGACTCAGGGTGGGGGAGTAGTCTCCGGAGTGGACGCCGTGGATGCGCGCGTCTCTGCTCCGGAACTGCCCCGGGTTCCTGGAAGAGAAGGAGAGAAGTGTATGAGGGGGAGACTGAGGAGATGGAGGTGGTAGGGGTGGATGGAGGGATTGTTCGAGACCACGTAGGTAGTAAGAACAGGTAGGTGACGGCGCCCAGGTGTATTTGTACTGTGGTGATTGCATGTGACTGGGATTGGCCATGGGATAATGAAAGGCAGGTGAGTTTGATAAGGAGGGAGGAATGGTTGATAAGGAGGGAGGAGTGGTTAAGGTGAGCGGAAGGTGAGCGGAAGGTGGTATCTTCTCCTGAAACTGCGTTGTATAAATACAACTTCCCTTAAATTGCAAATTGAATGTATAAGCAAGCATAGAGTTGTGATGTTACAGTAAAGACCTGTGCAAGAGTAAAATAGTGCAGATATAAGCCTACAGCACATGTAAAAAACAAAATGTGGCATAGCAATGCACTTGCATTAATACGTGTCAGGCAGTTCAAGCTGCGCCACATTGTGAGGTTGTAGATCGCCTATTTTCTGCATGCAACCATCAAGGACTGCAAAAATACATTTTTGACTATATTTAGTCAACTAAAACTACACTAAAGGTGAAACAGTTCAGGTGACTAAAATATGACTACAGAAAATCTAAAGACAAACTAAATCAAAATTTGCAATCAAAATCAATAGTGCTCTAAGTGCTCTGCTCTGCTGAAAATAAGCTACGCTATGAATAAAGGTGTTACTTGAGATTCTGACTTAACCCATCTTTTTGAGCCTTGGGCTCAAAAAGGTAGAAAAAAACACTGCTGTGTTGAATGGCTATGCTAATGTGCACCTGCTCTGGCACATTGCGCGTTAGTAAATCTGGTGGAATGCTTTAATCAACCACACACACATTATCTCTTCTTGGTTTATTTCTGCCATCTCCTTCCTCTAAAATAGAGAGAGGTGCACTTTTATGATGACACACAGGTGTTGTAAATGGTTGCTGTCTGGTGGAAACTGCGTATGTACAAAACTATGACTTTTCAGGATTCAATGTATACGATGTATGACGGAGGGTATTCATTTACAATAAAGGGAAACAAACATACCGGTAAGAGGTTTCTGCAACGAACAGCAACGAAATGGTTGGCGTGACTGTCCTGATGAATGCCATGCAGCTTTCTAGTCTTAATGTATCCAAAATGAGCAGCTAAAAGTCTTAGTAAATCTGAGCCCTGAGTGCTTTCTTGTTGTTAGGTAAATTGGGAGTGTTCAGTTTGTTCCCATTTGGAAAATGCACTGCAGCAGCCGGGAGGCACAGCACTATAGACTCTACAGCTGTGCACTCACACCGTCTGCAAGTGCTTTTTAAAATATCACTTTCAGGCTCGTACACACACAGACATCAAAGGGGGCTTGAGCCCCTGCCCTTTCCTGAAGGTAGCATTCAGGAGAATTGCCTGTTTCCCAACAATCCTGAATTGCCTTGAAATAATTTGTTTAGAAATTCATGTTGTACATCTTCAGTAGCTAAAGAGTGCAGGGTTTCGCCTCGAAAATAGCATGCCTGTTTCATGTTTTGAACAAGTTGCTATGTTCCACAGCCATTTGGTGTGAACCAGCCTGGTCCATATGTCATGTACACCACGGTGGACTCCAACGGTTACCTGAAGAATGCCTCAGGTAAGGGACCACACACACACGCACGCACCCCATGCTATTTCTCTCCAACCTTTAAACCTTTGATCTTTAACCTTCTCCTCCTCGTTTGCATTAATTGGTGTAATTAATGCGATGGAACAAAACATGAAACTCTCTAGGGCTTCTTTTAAACACATAATTGTCCCTCTATGGGAGAGAAAGCTTCGGAAGCCATTATGAACTGTGGCGAAGACCCCGGGATCTGGGGTGTGGTCCATCCTGGCTTGTTTCTTGTATGAAACATTTGTTACAAGATGTATTTATATCTGCCACATAATAATAATAATAATAATCTTTATTGTCCCGAAGGATATTTGTCTTCACAATCTGTTCATGTCTTACGTTGTCATTTAGTGCCCTAAAAAAGTCTATTAAAGTCCATAAACTTGGCTGGCAAACGATTTAAGTTCTAAGTGCTCTAAACAAACATTAACAATCCCATAGACTTGGCTGCCATATGACATAATCTTCAAAAGCCATTGGAGGGGATAGTGCCCCTCAAAAAAAGTTAAAGTAACAGAGGGAGCATATCCATGCGGTACAGGGTACAGTATGTACATGAGATTAGAAATCTGGTGCATCAACATAGCAGCAAGTAGGCTATGTAGAAAATCAGCACGTTGTACACGAGATTAAGGTACGGAGAGTCTTTATAAACAATGTTGTCAGTTATTCCCTCCTCATCTCCCACAATAAAGAAAACTGACCGACTGACCTGGTCCTCTTTCCACCGGAGGAGGCTGTGTAGAGCTGCCCATGAGCAAACAAACAGCTCCTTCATTGTGTTGTCCCTGACCCACGTTGATGGGGACTGAGAGAGTCGGCATCCGCCATCCATCTCACTAGCTGTACGAAACCCAACTCTATTATGTGACTTGTCACTGAGATTTACAGACTCTTTTGAAGTTTGGATTATTTTGTCTGTGTCCTTGGCTTCCGTAAAGACGTATCCTCACACACAGGGCACAGCTGGAAAGTTGGTTGTTTCAATTGTGATACTTTTGTTGATTTCACATGTTCGTATAATATCGTCTCTGTCGGGTGGAAACCATTATGTCCAAAACTGTTATTTTTTTCCAAGATAAAAAAAGTAGCAGATCTACAAGCTCAAAATGCTTGTAGTTCTGCTAATTTGGATGCTTTTATGTGATGCTGTAGTGTAGTATGATCATTGATCATGTAGTAGGGCGTTAATTTAGAAACAAAATACAACATAAACAGTTAAAATGGAGATAAGAGGTTTCTGCCCGACAGCAACTATGCTGTATATTAATTACTGTGTACTTGTTTACACACGTACAGTACTACATGTCTTACATGTGACTGTAGTCATGTATGCAGGTTTAATAGTATATTATAACAGGTTACCTGTGGTCTTGGGCAGCTCCAGGTCTGGCCTATTCTCTGGCTATTCACCGGACGGTGCTCAACTGAGCAGTGAAGAATAATGTAATGAAATTAAACTAAACATAACACATAACAACAACATAACACTACAAGCCCCCAATGTGTCGCAGTAGATTTTCCAGCAATTTTCCAGCTTACAATGCTGCCCTAAAGTTTTGATGTCCTCACAAAAATAATAATACAAACGTGTGTGTGCGTGCGGGAGTTCGGTATAACTCTCTTATTTGTCATGTCTCCCTCTCTATCGCTGTCATCTATCTCTGTCCGTGTCCTCCTGACTTGGTGAAGAACAGACGGTGTGTGTGTGTGTGTGTGTGTGTGTGTGTGTGTGTGTGTGTGTGTGTGTGTGTGTGTGTGTGTGTGTGTTTGTGTGTGTGTGTGTGCACGGGCGCGCGTGTGCGTGCATGCTCCCTGTCTGTCTGTCTGTCTGGCTGGCTTGCTGAAGTTCAGGGAGTTTGGGCTGGTTTTATTCTAGCTCTGTAAAGAATTGAGGGAAGGAATGGATTCGTGTGAGATACAGCGGGGGAGCTCCTTCAATAAGAGATTCACAGATTCACTACAAAGACAAAGAGAGATGCAGAAAAATTGTGTGTGTGTGTGTGTGTGTGTGTGTGTGTGTGTGTGTGTGTGTGTGTGTGTGTGTGTGTGTGTGTGTGTGTGTGTGTGTGTGTGTGTGTGTGTGTGTGTGTGTGTGTGTGTGTGTGTGTGTGTGTGTGCGCGTGCGTGCGTGCGTGCGCATTTGTACTGCCTGCTTGTGCTGTAGGTGTGCAGCCTTCATATTGATAGCTAACTTTTTCCTTCCATCAAACTCTTACAATAAGACTGTTTTGCGTTGAGAGATGAGATATTGAACTTCACGGAGACGCATCAGCTGTGTCTTCTGTGGATTTGGTGGATATTGGATGGGACTTTAATCGTTATTGACGTATATCGTGATTAACTTCTCTGTAGCCATGCCCGAGATAACGAGATTAATGTACCTTTGCACAACCAGGGACGAGATCCCGAGATTTGATAAATTAGAGTTAATCCAGAGTTAAAAAAAATATGAATTACCTTATTCTAACTCCGTTGCTAGCCACCACTAGCGTCCATGTAAAGAAACAGCCAAAATCCCTGCGTGCACGCTGTCTTTATTGACATTAGGTCTCATAATGAGTAGGCATGAACGGAGCCTAAAGCCGGGACTTCATAAGCCTTAGAGACCATTCCACTCCTTGTACCCAATGGATCGAAGCCCAGTGCTCTTACTAATGGGTCTAAAAATTGAGATTAGTATAGGGCCATTTTGGCCTGAGGGTGACATTTGAGGAAAGGTCACGCAGTCACTCAACTGGTTAGTTAGGGCTTGTCCAGTGGGGAACATGAATGTGCTCAAGACATCCATTACATTGTTTTTTATGCTTTGTTTGGGACAAAATGTGTTGAGACCGACCGTCACTGACCGACCGACTGAAACATTAAACACACAAAAACAATCCCCTGGCAAGAACTGGCAAACCATGCAGCCAGGGATGCAGTCAGGGATGCAGTCAGGGATGCAGCCAGGGATGCAGCCAGGGATGCAGCCAGGGATGCAGCCAGGGATGCAGCCAGGGATGCAGCCAGGGATGCAGTCAGGGATGCAGTCAGGGATGCAGTCAGGGATGCAGTCAGGGATGCAGCCAGGGATGCAGCCAGGGATGCAGCCAGGGATGCAGCCAGGGATGCAGCCAGGGATGCAGCCAGGGATGCAGTCAGGGATGCAGTCAGGGATGCAGTCAGGGATGCAGTCAGGGATGCAGCCAGGAATGCAGCCAGGGATGCAGTCAGGGATGCAGCCAGGGATGCAGCCAGGGATGCAGTCAGGGATGCAGCCAGGGATGGAGTCAGGGATGCAGCCAGGGATGGAGTCAGGGATGCAGCCAGGGATGCAGTCAGGGATGCAGCCAGGGATGGAGCCAGGGATGCAGCCAGGGATGCAGCCAGGGATTCAGTCAGGGATGCAGCCAGGGATGCAGTCGGTGATGCAGCCAGGGATGCAGCCAGGGATGCAGTCAGGGATGCAGCCAGGGATGCAGCCAGGGATGCAGCCAGGGATGCGTACCTGTTACAGTGCAGTGGTGGAAAGTGACTATGTACTCAAGTACTAGAACAATTTTGAGGTACTGTACTTGTACTTTATTGGGTATTTCCATTCCAATACCTTCCAATACCTTTACTCCACTACAGATCAGAGGTAAATATTGTACTTTTACTCCAATACATTTATTTAAAAACTTTAGATGCAGCCAGTAGTAGTAGTACTAGTTACTTACATGTAGTTACTAGTAGATTTCCATCATTATTATTACAAAGCATACACTAACCGCTTTAGCCCTGTATACTGTATGTACATTTCGGCCATTTAAATACATTTGAAAACTTAGAAACGGGATATTCAAATACTTTTGGTACTTTTAACCATTGATACTTTTACTTAAGTAAAATCATTTGAGTACTTTTTCCACCACTGGTTAAAGTTTGTGTCGATCAAACACAACCATTCCAACCACCGTCGTCTTACAAAAACAACCGAGTATCAACAGCGCAAATCAGCAGAAGATTGAGTCAGCTGGCTGGCTGCATTTCAATGGTCCATTGTGTGACCCTGACTGTGCGCACAGATCGATATAGGTGCTCACATGGCGCTGTGTGCACAGATAGCTGTTATGATGCCACACCACAATCACAGTTGCATTTACTGTATGTGTGACGTGCCAGGAATCCAGACGAATCTAACTTTTTTTTTCCTGATTCATTCGACTGCATGCGATGCCATTTCCTTGCGACCTGGTAAAATATTAGGTAATCTCTCTCTGGCCTTGCTCCATCCTTCTGTTCCTCTTTCTCTCTAGCCCCTTCTCTCTTTTTCTCAAAGGATCTCTCTCTCTGGCTGTCTCTCCTTGACCTCACTCTATCGCTTCCGTTCTCTCTCTCTCGCTCAATATATCTCTCCGTCGTTCTCCTCTCTTGCTCTCTCTCTCTCTCTCTCTCTCTCTCTCTCTCTCTCTCTCTCTCTCCTCCCCCCCCCCCATTCTTCTCTGTCTGTGGCTGACAGCAGCCTTCATGGGACAGAAAGCAGCATCATTCCATCATTGGACGTCTGCAGGAAAGAACAAATGTGTCAGACGTAGTAGAACCTTCTGGACCTCCACAGGTCTCACTGGAGCTTCTGTTGCCAAGAGTTCTGAGGCAGGACGAAGCAAGAAAGAACCAAGTTTGAGGTGGACAGACGGACAGACTGTTCTGATGGGCATAGGTGCTGTGCACGCTGTGAATCACCAACCAACTGGCTTAGGACGGACGTGTCAGTGTGAGCTTGTAGATTCACATTGTGATGCTATACTGTAGATCAGTGGTTCTCAACCAGTGGTCCGGGGACCAGCAGTGGTCCTTGAGGGGGTTCCAGGTGGTCCCCCAGCTAAATGATGGAGAGTTGGTAACCAAATAGACCCTTATAGATCTTTAACTTTATAACTTTATTTATAAGATTTTCAATTTTTGTAGACAAACAACCCCACATATACCCCACCCTCCCCGGTTCCATCACAAAACAAGACAACAAGAACAACAACAAAAAAACAACAATAAGATAAAATAAACAGGTAGTAAAGGATATAAATAATAAATGAAATAAATAAATACAATAAAATAAAATTAGCCTTTTACTAGATTAAGGGGCTACACAGTGAACCAAATTACATGTAGGAAAAACACTTAGGACACATGGACACATGAGTCGGAAGACAGTGAAAGGGTGAATTCAAGGAAAGGGGACCAAGCCTTTACAAATTTCTGGCGAGATTTGAACCTGTTGTATCTGAGCTTCTCCAATGGTATAAAGGATAGAACATCCTTGACCCAACTTGTAAATGTTGGAGGTTTATCAGATTTCCAATTGCGGAGAATAAGTCTCCTCGCTATGAGTGAAGCAAAAGCTATGAAATTGGCTTGGGGAGAGGTAATTGGTGCATCGTCGTTGGGAACTCCAAATATAGCAGTTATCGGGTTGGGCGCAATTGGCATATGACAGATGGTTGAGAAAGCATCAAAAATACTATTCCAGAATGGGTTCAAGGAAGTGCATCCCCAGAACATATGTCCAATAGAGGCTGGCTCCAGATGACATCTTATACAAGTAGAGTCAATGTCAGGATAAATTTTAGATGCAAACAATGTACTATTTTGAATTGAATTAGGCAATGTCTAAGACATAAAGAGGTAGTATGAATACGCCTCAAAGAGAGTTCCCACGTCTCTTCCTCCAGCTCTAAATTCAGGTCCTGTTCCCAGGCTGATTTTGTTTTATCCAATCTCCTGTAAAGCCTTATATATATTAGATATGCTACCTTTGGTGTATGGGTCCCAGTCTAGTATGGTTGCGAACGCAGTGAGCCACTTACTATGACAGCAAGGGCTGAATGTCTGTGTGTGTGTCTGTCTGTCCCGCTGTTACACCACCCGCCCGCCACCAGAGGGCGCAGCTGTAGCACACACACACACACAGGGCGCAGCTGTAGCACACACACACACACACACACACACACACAACCACACACACACGAGCTGCGTTCGCTTCCCGCGTTTGCGCGTCTTACTTGTGTCTACTATACTCTTATGGATCTTTAACTCTTGAGAGTGTAAAATGAAACCAAATCGACCCGTCAACGTTTGCTGGTTTTCTCTCCTATGGTACCAAGTACCAAAGAAAAACATTAATATATTTTTTATCCCACGATTTAGCAACCCAGTTTTATCACCCAGTGCCAATTATCTAATGTAATCCTGGGCGCTACACTTCCTCTGCCAACCTTGGGGGGCAGCGGACTGAACTCATGCCGGACGTAGCACGCGGAAGGAACACGTTATTCCGACCAGTTCCTTTCCCTTCCATCAGGCGCCCCGGCTGGCCAGGGGGAGGTCGTTTAGAGACCAGGATTACTGCATGTTTTTGTGAGGGTACCTACCCTAGGGGACACAAGGAGAACATGCAAACTCTACACAGAAAGGCCCTTTCGCCAAAATCTTATCCAACGATAACAACATACTCTTCAGTTTTGAGTCTGAGATGGTGGTCCGTGGCTCAATTCTGAATAAACAATGCGCCTTGATATGAAAAGGGTTGAAAACCACTGCTGTAGATGGTTCTATACTCTTTGCAGTAGATAGTCGACATCCAAACATCCAAACCTTTGGCATGGGAAGAGTGCAAAAGAACAAGTGAATATATTCTAGCCTCTGAATTTTGTGAACTGGTATCTTGCATAATTTCGCTCTGTAAAGGAAAGTCTGGGGTCGTGGAAAATCCTTTAAAATGTCCAAATGCAACACATTGCTTGCGACATATTATTCTGTGCGTCAAACACTGGCAATGTGCTGAAGTCATTAGTCTAATTGGCCGACTTGCAGAGCGCTGCACATTGATTTAGACCCCATTATGTGTTTCTCCCATCAACTCCTTCCCTTGCCTCCGCTCGCTTTTGTGCCTCTGCCTCCTTCTCTCTGAGGCTGTCGTCTCCCTGCATGTAATCCTTCCATCACGAGAAACGCACACACTCACACACACACACACACACACACACACGCACACATACGCACACGTGCACACAAACATGCGCACACACAGCCCGACCAGGTGCTAAGCAGGGTGTCTAGCCCGCCAGCGGAACAGACACACATTTAACACAATTCAAACAAGACAAATGACACTTTTAAAAATAGATCAGCCTTTGTGTGAGTTAATCTGGCAGTGACTGACAAGGCGTGGGCTGGGAGAGATCTTTGATCAGCTAGAGCTGCCATGAGGCACTTTAAGAGGTTCACTGCCGAAGCATAGGGTGACCAGATGTCCCAAAGCATAGGGTGACCAGATGTCCCGCTTTGTGCATGCGCGATTGTCCCACATTTCAAACGCGTCGTTTTTTGAAAAGCGATGGCGGAAGCACTAGTGGAACGCTCCGGGAGCAGAGATAAAGGCATTTGAGAAAAACCTCTGAGTTTTCTTTTTTAATGACGTGATTTCCTTGTTCCTGGTTTCAAACGGTGACTCATAGGTTGGGGAAGAGCGCCATCTATCATAAAACCTAAACCATAAAAGTCTGATGAGAAATCGCGACACTGGCCAAGTGAGCCTTTACCTTGGAAGAATATGACGAGAAATCTCGGCCTGGAGTGTGGAGTTTGCATGTTCTCCCCATGTCCTCTAGGGTAGGTGGTACCCTCACAAAAAACATGCCGTAATCCTGGTCTCTATACTGCCTCCCCCTGGCCAGCCAGAGCACCTGATGGAGGGGACAGGAACTGTTTGGAATAACGTGTTCTACATGCTACGTCCAACCGGGGAAACTCCCCCCTGTCAGTTGAGAACTGGACTCCTCATGCATTGAAGGAAGCATGAGGTCAGTCTGTTGCTCTCCCCAGGACGTGTCTAATTATTAGACAATTGACACTGGGTGAAAAAAATGGGTTACAAAAGACAGAAAAAAGAAGAAAATAAATCTCGGTTGGCAATGAGTTAATGGCTTCTGATCCTGTCACAATGAAGTGACAGGACACTCTCACGCCCCATCTTAACTACATGCAGCTATCCATGCCTTCATCTACTCACGCTTAGACTATTACAATTCCCTTTACTCAGGGGGGTGGACATCCTCTATTGATAAAACAACAATATACTGTTGACAAAGACACTTCATACATTTGGAAACATATTTTTATTCAAAAAAGAAATAATCCATATCCACCAGCTCACATGTGTCGCATTGTGAACTTGTAGATTGGCAATTTGGCCATTCGTCCCACACTACAAAGTATAGAATAGAACTTTAAGTGGTCAAGCAGTTTGAGAGGGTTAGAAGGATGACATATACGGCCCTCCATAAAGGAGGTAGGAAGTGAATGAATGCTGCACTCCTCCTTTCACTACCGCTCACTCCCTCCATCAGTCTTTGTACAGAGAGGTTCTCCTCTTCTCACTCCCCCCCCCCTCTCACCCCCCCCCCTCTCTCTCTCTCTCAGTAGGTGTGTGTTCATAATGAGGTGTGGTGTTGTCAGAATCACATCCCACACTCATCCATCTACCCTGCTTAGTAAGGGCCACACACACACACACAGTAATGGTGTTTCTGTAGTGATACAGTGGGTATGCCTTTACTACCGTGCATTATGGACAGATAGCATGCCGTTGCCGTGACTCATTACTTATTATTTTTGACGCAATAACGGGTCTAAAGGATATAGAACAGCAGTTGTAGTAGACATTCATTAGTAGCAGTACTTGCGCGCTCTGCTGCGCGCTCTGCTTGCGCACAAGTAGGCCATGTATTCGTTTTGCACGAAAACACTCCTTGGCCTCAAAACGGCCATAACCTCATCACATTTGTGATGACGGCTATGGCTGTTTTTAGCCCAAGGAGTGTTTTTTGTGCAAAACTAATGCTTGGAATTGATTCAGAATCATGAAAACCCCCTAGTTTGACACATCACATGATACTTAAAGAATTTAGATTATTTTGCCTTATACAGGATGTTAATGGTATGGTCACATATTATGCTAATTACTCAAATTGCTCAACGTGCAACTTTTAGCAACCAAGCTTAATCTCATCTGCTAAGCCATTTGAATCATAAAAGTTTATACTAAGCAACATTTCCGGGTCTAACATGCAGGCACCTATGGGGGCTTCCAGTAGACTTAGAATGGCTCAAACATGGCTTACAAATGTTTTATTGCTTAACCCATTAGTCTGAGGCCGATTCTCCAAATGCCTTCTAAATCGTTCTCAAACTTATTATTATCATTTTTTTTTATGTTTTAAATCTGCTCTGAGGAAGGCTGTCGCCGAAGCGCTTAAGTGTTCTCAATAAATTATGAGAAATTGCATCTGAGCCAGTCTTGCATCTTTTATTTTGGAGTGCCGCTTTTTCCATTTAGTTGGTTTATGAGTTAAGTAAGCTGAGCACCCACTGCCTTAACCAAGGGCAGTATCCAGAGGCAGCGCCCCTGATTTTATTACATTTTTACCAATAAATAAACATTATTTGATATATTGTGTTGAACTGAATCTTGACCATCAGGTGTCAGATCGTTCGTGTCAGATCCTGTGTCTAGGTGAGGCATGACCTTTGACATGATCTAAATGTCTCAATAGACGAGCAGGGACACAAAATGCAACCACCCCGATTGTATAAGTTATATTGTATTAACATAATTATGCTACCATAGCATTGGACAAAATAATTACATCTTATTAATGAAAATACATTTACATAGTGTTACTTAAATTGTTTGTGTGTGTGTGTGTGTGTGTGTGTGTGTGTGTGTGTGTGTGTGTGTGTGTGTGTGTGTGTGTGTGTGTGTGTGTTTGTTTGTTTGTGTGTGTGTGTGTGTGTGTGTGTGTGTGTGTGTGTGTGTGTGTGTGTGTGTGTGTGTGTGTGTGTGTGTGTGTGTGTGTGTGTGTGTGTGTGTGTGTGTGTGTGTGTGTGTGTGTGTGTGTGTCCACGTGGGTTTGTGTTTATGCCTACTGTACGTGTCTGTCTACGTGTATATCCATCCATCCATCCCAGGGGGCAAGCATTTGATCTTTAAAATGAAGCCAGTGCCGATGTAAAGAAAATCCTGCAGTTGTCATCAATGGCCTATGGTTATTTGACTGGACTTAATTACCTTAAGTAAACATTTTCATGATTTCTTTATGTTTTCAGTCGCTGAACAAAAAATATGCAGCGGATTGGTGCTCGAATTGCTCACCTTGTAATACAATAATCAAATTTGGCATGGTAAATGGTAAATGGTGCATTTATATAGCGCCTTTATCCAAGGCGCTTTACAGAGATTGTGCATTACATTCACCCATTCACACACACATTCATACACCGATGGCAGCGGAAACCATGCAAGGCACCAACTAGCACATCGGGAGCAATTAGGGGTTCAGTGTCTTGCTCAAGGACACTTCGACAGTAACTCTGGGGGAGCCCGGGTTTGAACTGGCAACCTTACGGTTACCATCCAGGCACTCTACCCCTGAGCCACCGCCGCCCGGCATGAATAATGGCTAGGACCTATTCTTTCAGAAAAGCCTATTGGCCACCTAAAAATCCAAGATGGTTAAACAAAAATCCAAGATTTTTCAAAATGGCTGTCTCATCAAATGTAAAACAAGGGTTTTCAGTGTAGAACTTGAATGTCTGAACATCAAAATGTATGTACTTTGAAGGGTGGCTAACAGGCTTTTCTGAAAAGCTTGTGATGCTTTATGAGCTTGTAGATCGACCATTTCTCTCCCCTACACATTTATAGGACTTTTAAAGTTGTCGGTGAGTCATTAGATCGTTTTGTATTTCACACTACAGGAGTCTTTTTTTTAAATCCAAGTGAGATGCGTTGGTTTTATAGACTATTTAACAGCAATATTAGACTAATATATATCTACCTATGACACCTGGATTTACCTACGGAATTAATAAAGGTTATACAGTATATTATCATCTATCGATATAACCAGACAGACATACATACAGACTTTGTCTGTGAGCACAGCTGTCCTGTGCTCTCATTGGCTGTAATACAGGCCTTCTCGGGACGCGGTCGCAACCCAGTTCTTACTGTATGATGTCCAGTCGGCGAGACAGCCAAATATCAAACCTGCTAGATATTCAGAAACGCTCGGGAAGGCGTCGGCAAGCCCTTTTATCGGCACTGGATCTTCTCACAGGTCCTTTCACACACAGCGAGCAAAACCACGGCGATCAAAGCCCGATCTTCCGTCAGGTTTTGTCGGCGAGTGCCAAAAATGCTTCCCGAGTCTCCTGACAGCATAATCGGAGTAAATATCGTGCAGTGTGTACGAACCCTTACTCTGCTAATCTGCTCATGAATTCCTCTCTCTCTATTTATTTTTCTCTCTTCTTCCATCTCCTTTCTTCCCCTCATCTGCCCTGACCTCTGATGCCTCTCTCTCTCTCTCTCTCTCTCTCTCTCTCTCTCTTCCTCTAAAGAGGTGAAGGGTAACTGAAGATCGTTGGGCCCCAGCCCCAGTGGAGAAAGGTGTGTGTGTGTGTGTGTGTGTGTGTGTGTGTGTGTGTGTGTGTGTGTGTGTGTGTGTGTGTGTGTGTGTGTGTGTGTGTGTGTGTGTGTGTGTGTGTGTGCCATCATTGCTCATCTCTGGCAGTCTTTCTCTCTCTCTGTGTTCCCTGGGCACCGAGCTGCAGAATAAATACACTTTAAATTACCACACACACACACACACACACACACACACACACACACACACGCATGCGCGGTGCCATGGGCAGGCTGTTAAATGAGTGGTCTGGGGAGTTGTACAGCTACTGTGCCCCCCTCTCTCTCTCTCTCTCTCTCTCTCTCTCTCTCTCTCTCTCTCTCCTCATTGTAGAAATCCTCCCCCACCGCCTTCTTCACGGGGAGAGGTGTGTGTGTGTGGGGGGGGGGGGGTGCTCTGGCACTGGTGGGGAGGATATGGTGGTATTTGGACTGTTTCCCTGTTGAGAAATGTATACATACCGGTACATTAAAAATAAATTGTGTGTGTGTGTGTGTGTGTGTGTGTGTGTGTGTGTGTGTGTGTGTGTGTGTGTGTGTGTGTGTGTGTGTGTGTGTGTGTGTGTGGCAATTATGAAATTATAGTGTATACATTACAATTAGCATCTAGTGTACCCTGGTTTGTCACTATGTGATCAGACCATGATATCAATACCATACAGTGTACACATTAGTACAACACACCAGTATCCATATGGACGGTACAGCAGCTGTTACATAAAACTAATAGCTTAAATAATCCTATTACTGATCTGCAATGAGCTCAATGTGGTCATAAAGAAGGCTCTGTTGTTCCGGAGATGGATGGGTTGAAGGCAGAGAGGGAGGATGGCCCCTCCCATCCACTCTGTGGCCCCTCCCATCCACTCTGTGGCCCCTCCCATCCACTCTATGACCCCTCCCATCCATTATATGGCCCCTCCCATCCACTCTGTGGCCCTTCCCATCCACTCTGTGGCCCCTCCCATCCACTCTATGACCCCTCCCATCCATTATATGGCCCCTCCCATCCACTCTGTGGCCCCTCCCATCCACTCTGTGGCCCCTCCCATCCACTCTATGACCCCTCCCATCCATTATATGGCCCCTCCCATCCACTCTATGACCCCTCCCGTCCAATATATGGCCCCTCCCATCCACTCTGTGGCCCTTCCCATCCACTCTGTGGCCCCTCCCATCCACTCTGTGGCCCCTCCCATCCACTATGTGGCCCCTCCCATCCACTCTGTGACCCCTCCCGTCCAATATATGGCCCCTCCCATCCACTCTGTGGCCCCTCCCATCCACTCTGTGGCCCCTCCCATCCACTCTGTGGCCCCTCCCATCCACTCTGTGGCCCCTCCCATCCACTCTATGACCCCTCCCGTCCACTCTATGACCCCTCCCGTCCACTCTATGACCCCTCCCGTCCAATATGTGGCCCCTCCCATCCACTCTGTGGCCCCTCCCATCCACTCTGTGGCCCCTCCCATCCACTCTATGACCCCTCCCATCCACTATGTGGCCCCTCCCATCCACTCTGTGGCCCCTCCCATCCACTCTATGACCCCTCCCGTCCAATATATGGCCCCTCCCATCCACTCTGTGGCCCCTCCCATCCACTCTGTGGCCCCTCCCATCCACTCTGTGGCCCCTCCCATCCACTCTGTGGCCCCTCCCATCCACTCTATGACCCCTCCCGTCCAATATGTGGCCCCTCCCATCCACTCTGTGGCCCCTCCCATCCACTCTGTGGCCCCTCCCATCCACTCTATGACCCCTCCCATCCACTCTGTGGCCCCTCCCATCCACTCTATGACCCCTCCCATCCATTATATGGCCCCTCCCATCCACTCTGTGGCCCCTCCCATCCACTATGTGGCCCTTCCAATCCACTTTGTGGCCCTTCCCATCTACTCTATTTGTAGAAATTATATGTATGTATAGATATCACAGATTTACCTATACAAGTATTTAATAGATTATTGAATGATATTTAGTATTAATGGAAAGGGGTGGGAGCAATAAGCCATGCTTCTTCTCACTCCTTTTGAATATGCTTTTTTATTATTTTTGTTCTGCTTGTTATTATGACATTTCTGTTTATATAGTTTTTAAAATTGCTTTATTCAAATGAACATTTCAATCAATCAATCAATCAATCAATCAATCAAAACACACACACACACACACACTCCTTTCTATCATCATCCCCACTAAGTGCTAATGGTTGCCATGGTAATGGGTAAAGAGAGCACTGGGTTCAGTGACTCTCTCTGAGGTCAAGAATACGTGTGTGTGTGTGTGTGTGTGTGTGTGTGTGTGTGTGTGTGTGTGTGTGTGTGTGTGTGTGTGTGTGTCTGTGGGTGCAGGTTTGTTTGTGTTTGTGTTCAACCTCAGTGTCCCTCTTAAGTGTTCACAGCCTGTTACATCATCGTTGTGTTTTATTCTGGGTGATCCAGTGGTAAAGTGCCTGGAGGTTGGAGTCCACCACGGCGCCTCTGGCTATACCAACACAATTGGTAAAAACAGGTTTTTACTAAGCGAAACCTTTTCCTCCCCAATTTACTCGTTACGCCAATGAAGTCCTCCCCACACATATTTACCGTGTATGTGTGTACTCACTGCTGTACTATACCGGCATACCTGTCGGTGAGGAGCCCCCACCGGGAGGGCGTAGAGTCTCCGTCCTACTTCTCCCGCTCCACACTCCCTGCTGACAGGCTCCGCCCCCTCTCCGCCGAACACGGGCCCATAGAGCGTTGCAGTCCCGCCCCCGTTCATTTTCCCATAGACGTTTCAGAAAGTATTTATTTAGACATTTAGGCCTTGGACAAAGCCAATTGAGCTCCTGACAAATCATGACGATAACAAAATAATTAGAAAGAAGAAAAAAAAGGGCAGGGTACAACACTTTTTGTTTTCATTTTTATCTTCTTTCTAATTTTGTTTGGCAAAAAAAATATTTTTATTGTCATGAGGTCCGAGGCTTTAAAGGTCTTTAAATAAATACTTTCTATTGGAAAATGAATGGGAAATTCTGGTGCCCTCTTCGTTCTGAAAGGTCTGCTCTATTGTGTTCGTACAGGCGATCGACAAAGCCTGATGCACCGTGAGATGTCTCAGTCTCAGTCTATAGTAATGGAAGGGATATGAAAATACTGATGTCCGATACTGTTTTCATTTTCTGCCATATTTGATAAAAGACTAACACGCAGAATTATTCATAATTTCATTTGCGTTCATTGTTTGTTTATACTTATTTCGATGTTGTACGACATTTTAAACAATCGATTTTGGTTCATATAGTGAATGCAAAACAGCCATGCAGGCTTATAAATGTCTGCTGATAGAGCTGCGATAGTGTTGATCTGCAGATACATACAGTAGATACGTTTAAAATGAAAGGTTAATTGTTGCTTCAGGGCCTGAGCATGAAGGGAGGGAGCGCTGGTCTATAAAGAGTAGAGTAGAATAATTATAGCCATGTAATCACTATGATTAACCAACAGTATGGGACCAGGTTACAATTCTGCAAGTGATCTCTGGCTTCATGGCGCTGTCCATGGTGCTGACTGTGTTGTGTTTTCCAATGGTTTTCACTCCAGTAGCATTCGGGGACTGGAAGTTCAAAGATGTCGGATTTCAATTTGCAGCGTGCGTGCATGCGTGCTCATGTTTACCTTCTCCTTGGTTTTTTGCAGCGTTTTAATATTCATTTCTTCAGGTGCAGACATTATTTGTGATACAATTTGACGTGACTCGTGGTAGAAGAGGACAGACTGTGTATGAGTGAGATGGATCCATTTAGAATATGAGAAAATGAAAATAAATACAGCAGGTTCTTCACTATACGGTGTATGTCTCTTGTCACTGTCGTGTGTGTGTGTGTGTGTGTATGTGTGTGTGTGTGTGTGTGTGTGTGTGTGTGTGTGTGTGTGTGTGTGTGTGTGCGTGCGCGTGCGTAAGTGTGTGTGAATCTCTGTGTCTTGTCTACACACATGAGCAACCCTTTTCCGCTTTTTCCGCCCGTCATAATTATTGTCAGCCGCACGCACGCATGCATGCGCACACACACACACACACACACACACACACACACACTGAAGCATGTTGGATTGGTGTTTGTCAGTCGTGTGTGTTGGGCGCAGCGCTCTGCCAAGGCTCACCATCTGCTCTGGGGAGATAGCAAGCGTGCGCGCACACACACAAACACACACACACACACACACACACACACACACACACACACTAGTACTACTACTACTTCTACTGAGGACAAGGAGCGGTCTGTCTGTCATCAAACCGTCACTCCACTCAGTGACCACTTTCCCTCTCAAGCCCATCATGATAGATAGATGGATGGATGGCAGCCATTACTCAGCCAGTGAAGTTACAGTCCCTGTTAGCACTGCAGTGTTGCCAGTTTTACAACAGGAACAAGCCACCAGGTCTATGAAAACAAGCCCAAAATAAGCAACTAGGGCGGGTCAGTCAAACTGTATTGTCTAATGTGGTTTTGGATTTGGAGCGAGATCTGCAAGTTTTTACAAACATTTCACCTCCAAATGAATCAGTATTATTTTGGCCACGCACCCCTATCTTAGTTCAGTTTTACAAATACAGGATATGATGTTATTATGCAAAGTGCCTTGGACTCTGCATTAAAATATGTTGTGCTAGGGAAGTTACAATCCTGTCCAGCAATCTGGGAACCAACTCAATCAATCTTAAATATATATATATATCAGAGTAAAATTATGGCTGAAGTTTCTCCAGTGCAGATGGTCTAATAATGCATGTCAAACTGGGGATCTTTGAAATAATGAAAAAGGTTGAGAATCATTGATTTAGCTTGGTATGATTGATCACTGCGGTTTTATCCCACCATGAACCAGTCAATGTCCATGATAACAACAAACACTTAACACACACAAATATTCATTCACACACACGCACGTACGTAAACATTCATGCACACACACACAGCCTCTGTGTGATTGGAGCAATTATGTCGTCTCTTCAAGTCATTGGAACAGCCGTGGAACAAAGTGAATGGAGATTGAGGGAGAAAGGCAGAGCCAGGGACATCAAAACATGGCGGCTGGTGCAACACCCTGGCTTGGAGAGGAGAGACACTGTTCATGTAGCATGAAACACTGATCTGACCTTTGATCTGATATCTGAATAGATTTGTATACTGAATTGATCTGATCTCAATTCCAAATCCCATCTCTCTCTCTCTATCTCTCTCGCTCTCTCTCTCCAACAAACAACAAACAAACAACAAATCCCCACCAGTATGTCACCCTGATGTCATCAAAATGATAGCATATTACTGACATCATAGACTGGTCTGTCTACGGAACTATTATATGGGCATAAAAGGCAGACAGAATCAGAAATCTCCATATATGGCATTAAAGGGACAGTGACATACAGACAGGTACAACAGGTAGGCTTTCAATGGGTACATGGGGTATTATATAACCCGTCGTGGATGCACATAGATTTATATAATAGAGATGGCACCGGAATTCCCCTCCAATCCACTTGCATGGATTTGCTCACCGAGCGCATAGTCCCTTTTCACCCTTTCTTCCGGGTTGGAAAAGTGGTGGGCTCCGCCCATTTTGGACCTACAATGAACGTGCCGGGCCGAAAGCATGAACGAGCACAGCGAGTTGTTGGTGCGTGTGTGTGTGCGAGTCATGAACGAGGATGCTGGGGATGCACTTGTAGATGCACTCCCAAGTCCCAACTTGTATCGTTCCTGAGTATAGTAGTATAGTAGATTTACAAAGCAATGAGGGTCTCTCTCTCTCCCCCCTCCCCCCAGAGAGTTCAATTGAGGTAAGCGAGGGACAATGTAACCTAATGTCCTGCTCCTATACATGTTATATAGTAATCAATGTAAC
>NC_139699.1:25753327-25763327 GCF_964188405.1 Protomyctophum parallelum
GTCTGTTAATGAACGTCTAATGCCTCATTTACACATGGTTGCGTGCAGGTGTCCTTCCTGCGCCACGTAAATAATAGCAGATCTGAGCTTTTTTGTTTTGTTTTTTGTGCTCTCTTGGAGAGAGACTTCATCTAAGCTAAGTCTGTCTGTGTGTCTGTGGAAATAGCTGATCTACGGCGTTGCATTGTGAGCTTGTAGATCTGCTATCATTATTTAAAAAATAATATATATATATATATATATATATATATATAATAAAAAGGAATGGTTTTGGACAGGTTTTAGATATACAAGATTTCCAACCCGACAGCGGTAGTGTGTTTCTTTCTTCTTGGCTCATTCTTCTATCTTTCATCCCTCAGCTCTCTCTCCTCCTGTGCACCTAGCAGAGCCCACCCAAGGGACCTCCTTTACCTCACTAATCACTTCCCTGCTATTACCTTCCCTTCCCCCCCCCCCCCCGCTCTCATTCCGTCTCTCAGCCTCCCACCTCACCTTGTGTGCCAGAGGAGCTGGCTCTGAGACTGTGCTGCCATGTCTGCGTGTTACAACGTAGAAGATTTTGGGCTTGTTTTTCTGCAATGTTGCTTGTAAATATCGGTAGTTGCGGATTGCCGTTGTCTTGTTTTTAAAGTGTTGCTGATTTTTCTTACTCAAAGTAAGTAAGTATAGGGATTCAGTGTGGGATCTCCGTTACAATGTGCTAGACCCTGCATGGGAGATGGAATGCTGAGGTGCAGTGCCACGCCTACCATCAGCTTCCACTACTTAAAGAAGAATTCTGGTTTAACTGTTTTCTTACCTTAATCTGATCCAGTAACGAGTGGGTGAAAAGTTACATTACATTACAACATCCACAGCGCAGAGCAGCTGGGTCTAAATCGCTTATTTTGATCGCTCTGGGGGGGGAAACCGGTCTTTCATGAATGATAACCAAAGACGTTGCACAGTGTGTTGTCCCAAAAGGCGAATGAGCCTATAAGACCCAGCGTGCATGCTCTGATCTGTGGTCCACTCTGGATGTTGTGGTTCTGTATTTCTTCTCCTCTAACACTGGTCCGGAATTCTGCTTTAATGCACAACTTGCCGCACCGAAGCTGTGCTACTCATACGTTGAGTTGGCGGTGCCCAAGATCGAACCCATGACCTTGTGGGCCAAAGGCGAGAACTCTGGCTTGCTTCCTAATGTTGTTTAAATCAGTGGTTCTCAAACATTTTCATGTCGGATGCCCAAAGACTTTAGACCTGGCTGCTTGTTTCTCTCACAGGCACACTTTAGCGTCACGAAGATGCCAAAAGCCATGAGCGGCAGGCATCTCTTCCTGGTTTTTAGACAGCTGGTGGATGGAAATGAAGCTCCACCCACGCGGCAGAATGCCGCTCCGAGAATCTGGCCGTGGGTGGAGCTTCATTTCCATCCACCAGCTATCTAAAAACCAGGAAGAGACGCCTGCCGGTCGCGGCTTCTTGCCACGCCTTGCCGCCCAAGTGTGCTTACACCCTCTCTCTGTGTCCCCCTCTCTCTCTCTCTCTCTCTGATCTGGTCAGAGGGGAGGCTGTGCAGTGCTCATCTCCTCCTTGCTGCCACTTTGCCACACATCCACGGCGTCATTTTTCCAAAGAGCTAAAGCGACAATCGCCGGCAGCGAGAGTGTCCTCGTTATGTGGTGGGCAGGGAAAAAAAACTAAGAACCCAGAGAGCTGGCAGCTTGATGCTTGACAACGCTGCTTCAGAACAGCTGGGAGATGTTTGGCTCCTCTTGATGTATGAAGAGGAGGATGTGCCTCCTCTTGTTTGCTGTGGAGAAGCGTCTGTTTTTCTTTTTTTCCCTCCTTCCTCAAGCTCCCTCCAGGGCCCCCCGCCCCCTCTCCTCCCTCATGCCGAATTACAAAACGCTGTCGTACAGAAACCACTTCTTATCTCCATATCTTATTTATGTTGGAATGTTTTTTTTATTTTGTCAATTAACGCCCTACTTCGTCATGTACTGCAGTCTGTGTCACACAAAAGTAGGAAATAATGACAATCTCAAAACGCGTTTTGTGCTTGTAGATGGGCATTGGTTTTTCTTCAAAAAATATATTTTTTATTTGAAATCCTGAAATGTAACAGTTTTGGATTTACAAGATCAACATGTGTCACACATGTTGAGCTTGTATATCGGCTATTTCTGGCGCCAACGACGGGGCACTTGACTTCAGTAGTTAGTTACTCTGCACCGTTTCGTCTTATCAGCTGGCTTTGTGTGAAAGAAAGCAGCAGTTATCATCTGAATAGCCGCTCCCACAAAATGTGTTTCGGAATGGCAGCCGGAAAATGTCACCTAATTGTGCCGCGGCTTTGGATCATTGCAGCAGGAAGGGGGGGCAGGTGGCCTAGTCTTTTATCTCATTACCAAATCATCTGGTTGTGTGCGGTGCCCTGTTGTACTTGAATAGAAATGTCATCGTGCGTGTATAGGGTTGGCATTCTTTGGGACACCTGTTTCCCAAACAGTGAGATAATATATATATATAATTGTAAAGCACAAGTACATTTTAAAGCAAACAAACAAAACAATCTTAAGAAATTCCATTTATCTAAAAGTAGTGAAAATAGCCGATGTACAGTACAAGCTCGCATTCAGTATTGCATATATATACTGTATATGCACGACATTTTCATGTCGGATGCCCAAAGACTGTAGACCTGGCTGCTTGTTTCTCTTACAATATCTGGCAAGACTGCTCTCTCTCTCTCAGCACAGGCACACTTTAGCGTCACGAAGATGCCAAAAGCCGCGAGCGTCAGGCATCTCTTCCTGGTTTTTAGACAGCTGGTGGATGGAAATGAAGCTCCACCCACGTGGCAGAATGTGCAGTGCTCATCTCCTCCTTGCTGCCACTTCGCCACACATCCACGGCGTCATTTTTCCAAAGAGCTAAAGCGACAATCACCGAGGCAGAAAAAAAGAAAAAAAAAAACCCAGAGAGCTGGCAGCTTGATGCTTGACAACGTTACTTAGTTACAACGTTACTCTGCACCGTTCTTAAAAGCTGGCTTTGTGTGAAAGAAAGCAGCAGTTATCATCTGAATAGCCGCTCCCACAGAATGTGTTTCGGAATGGCAGCCGGAAAATGTCACCTAATTGTGCCGCGGCTTTGGATCATTGCAGCAGGAAGGGGGGGCAGGTGGCCTAGTCTTTTATCTCATTACCAAATCATCTGGTTGTGTGTGTGTGTATATATATATATATATATATATATATATATATATATAATATATATATATATATATATATATATATATTGATTGTATAATTGTAAAGCACAAGTACATTTTATAACAAACAAAACTATCTAAGAAATTCCATTTATATAAAAGTAGTGAAAATAGCTGATGTACGGTACAAGCTCGCATACAGTATTGCATATACAGTAGAGCGCCGCAGTCCCTCCCCCTTTCAGAAAAACAGGAAATGAAAACCCAATGCATTCTCCCATCGGCACTTCTTATTTAATTTGTTTAAAGACGGTTACGCCGCGGACAAAGCCAACTCGGATCGTGACAAATCATGACAATGAACACAATGTTTTAGGCCGATCAAATAATTTATAAGACGAAAAACAAAACAAATAGTGTTGTCTCCTGACTTTCTTTTCTTCTTTCTAATGATTTGATCGGCCCAAAACATTGTGTTCATTGTCATGATTTGTCACGATCCGAGTTGGCTTTGTCCGCGGCGTAACCGTCTTTAAATAAATTAAATAAGAAGTGCCGATGGGAGAATGCATTGGGTTTTCATTTCCTGGGCCACTCGTTTTTCTGAAAGGGGGAGGGACTGCAGCGCTCTATATACTGTATATAGCCTATTATTGGGCTGATTCTCAAAGTTACGTTCAGGGACCCTCTGGGTTACTTGAGAGGGTTCCAAATGTACCCTTACAGGTCTTTAACTCTGAGAGTGTATATGTACAGTTGTACACACATGTCCATTTGGTTCAGCTCCAGCTCTGACAGAGTGATAAAAACCTGGTTCCGGCAACGTTTTCTAATGTGATGGAAACAATTCCTGAATGTTAGATCTGGTTCCTCTGCCCCCGGATCCCAGCCCTAACCGTGTGGAGAGGATGGCTCACAGCTCAGAGATGTGGCTGAGGCCCCACGGCACTGTTGTTACTTGCGCAAGCAGAGCGCGCAAGTACTAGTTTCGCCCAGGGCCCGTATGCACCGTCCCAGCACTTTTGATGCGTATGCACCGTCCCAGCACTTTTGATGCGTAGGCACTGTCCCAGCACTTTTGATGCGTATGCACCGTCCCAGCACTTTTGATGTGTATGCACCGTCCCAGCACTTTTGATGCGTATGCACCGTCCCAGCACTTTTGATGCGTATGCACTGTCCCAGCACTTTTGATGCGTATGCACCGTCCCAGCACTTTTGATGCGTATGCACCGTCCCAGCACTTTTGATGCGTATGCACTGTCCCAGCACTTTTTATGCGTATGCACCGTCCCAGCACTTTTGATGCGTATGCACTGTCCCAGCACTTTTGATGCGTATGCACCGTCCCAGCACTTTTGATGCGTATGCACTGTCCCAGCACTTTTGATGCGTATGCACCGTCCCAGCACTTTTTATGCGTATGCACTGTCCCAGCACTTTTGATGCGTATGCACCGTCCCAGCAAATGACGTAATGACTATTTAGCCTGATACGGCAGTGGTGCCAGATTACATACATGTATACATAGGAGCATTACCTTTAATCCTCCCGACACTAAAACATATCGTCATTACGTCACCACCATCGAAACCCATTGGTTTTATCAGGCACAACTAGTCATTACGTCATTTGCTGGGACGGTGCATACGCATCGAAAATGCTGGGACGGTGCATACGCATCGAAAATGCTGGGACGGTGCATACGACACAAAGTAACCACAGTATACCGCTAATCAACTTACAAATTACATTATACATAGAGGCAGTTCCTTTAATCCACCCGGCACTGGTATAACTAGCTGGTATAACTAGCTCTCAATGATGACGTAATAAAGATGTGGATTAAAGGACCCAATGCCAGAGTGTAATTGGTTTTCGATGGTGACATAATGACGATATGTTTTAGTGTCGGGAGGATTAAAGGTAATGCTCCTATGTATACATGTATGTAATCTGGCACCACTGCCGTATCAGGCACAAGTAGTCATTACTGAGATTTGACAGTTTGTAGCGGTCAAAAGTACTTGTGTACATGTTTTCGCGTCGACTGCAGTAATTTCACTTCCGTGTTTCCTAATGACAGCCAGTATACGTGCAGTCGTCTCCAGGCGAGCCTGCTGGCTCCATTGCATTGGAGTGCTAAGTGACATACTGGTGATTATCGGTTGGAAACATTGAATGCGGGTGAAACGACGAACGGATGACAGCTTTCCTTTCTCTGCTTTTGTGATCATCTAAGAAAAAAAATATTCTATATTCATTGCATTTAAAGCCTTTTTTATTTCAATCTTGATGACGTTTTCCCACAATATTTGCATTCGTTCTTTTTTAGATGATACTGTATAGTTCCATTGGGAGATTGTGGAATAGTTGAGTGTAGCAGACAGTATGTGAAGTCTGGACACCACACCGCAGTCGTGGATTCTATTTGGAGGAGCGCCTTGTCTCCATCTTAAATGTGTCTTTAAATAGCAACCCAGCAGTGTGTCTTAAAATAGAAACACGGTTGACAGAGTGGGGCGGCGGTGGCTCCGGAGGTACAGTACAGCAGAGTCTCCCGTCTGGGAACTGGAAGGCTCCCGGCTTCCATGCCCGCATCCCCCCATCCCCCCCCCCCCCCCCCCGTCTTCATGGCCAAGTGTCCTTGAATAAAACAGTCCTGCACAACAGGGTTTCTCAAAGTGAGTGCCGTGATGCATGGTCCAGGGATGCCGCAGAATACTTCTAATCGTATCAATATATCACTTCAGTTTAACCACTTAAACCCGTTCAGGACGGGATGGTGTTTTAAGCATTATGTTATACTTTAGCTGTAACAGATCTACAAGCTCATAGCGCGGCACCGATTGCCGCACTACAAGCTTGTAGATCTGCTATTTTTGAAAAATCGTGAAAATGTGGCGCTAATCTTTGAATATATATTCTTTCAGAGCAAACGTTTTTAACTCAAATCGTCTGGGGGTTGAGCACCACTGACGTAGAAACATAGGTTTATCAGAAAAAGTTTTAGTTTTTTTTATCAGCCTCAGGTCTAAATTGGTTAACAGACTGACCACCAAGCCTCCTTGTCAAAAATAGCAGATCCACAAGCTCACAACGCACCATGGTGTGACATGTTGTGCTTGCATGCAGGTGTGTGTGTGTGTGTGTGTGTGTGTGTGTGTGTGTGTGTGTGTGTGTGTGTGTGTGTGTGTGTGTGTGTGTGTGTGTGTGTGTGTGTGTGTGTGTGTAGCGCACTTTGGATAACGGCTGCAGAGAAATTCAGACCATTAGCGTTTTGCCACTCCACTACAACTACAGCAAACCTGGGGAGCTCATTATACCCTTCCTTTGGGGATAGAATGTGCGCACGTGTGTTGCGTGTGTATGTATGCTGACTGATGTGTTTCTTACACCCATGCATTTCTCCCATAGGCTGGCGTGCGACAAGCGCGTGTGTGCATGCGTGCGTACGTGCAAGTGTTTAATTTGACTAAATGATAGATGATGCTCTTCTCTTGTCGTCCCGGAGGAGTGGTTATACTCAAACACAAGATGAATGGAGTGAACTCTTAAGTAACAAGCCTGCTGATTGGCTGGAAAGAGCTGTTCAAAGAAACTCATACTGGATGAGAGAAAGAGAGCATACTAACTGAGCCATTAGCCTACATTTATACAGCATTGGTTCTTGTAGGAATAATGTCTTAACAACAACATTGAATTGAAATCATTTTAGTTCAGCCTTGCTCTTGGCGATGCGTGTTCCCCGGTCATGAATAATATCATCTACAATATAGAATTAACATGGATCTGTCAGGACCTGTTTTAAAGGGCTAGCTGTTTCAACCCATCAATAATACACATTTCAGACGGTTGGAAATGCAGGCATCTGTGGCGTTCTACCTTTCCTTTTTTTAATCAATACAGAAAAAAACGACATTTTAAACACAGAGCGAGATTTGACCACAGGGACACTGCAACAAAAATATGCAGGCCTTGGGGCTCTGTAAGACCCTGAGGGAAGACAGTGGCTAATGAAATCGCACGGGAGGGAAAAAAAAGGTCAATCTCATCCCCAGCCTGCAGCCAAACTGCAGTGGTGCAAGTGTTGAGTGGTACTGGATGTACGAATTGATTGATATTAAAACTATCTCTCTCTCTCTCTCTCTCTCTCTCTCTCTCTCTCTCTCTCTCTCTCTCTCTCTCTCTCTCTCTCTCTCTCTGTCTCTCTGCAGGCCATAAGGAAACAGGAGTGGACAGCCATCATTCCAAACTCTCAGCTCATTGTCATCCCCTTCCCACACAACCAGCCCCGCAGGTATACGCACGTACGCACGCACACATGCACACACGCACTCTCACACAGCAGCATGTGGTGTCATGCTGCTATGGTGTAGTTCACATGTAGCTCAAAGCCCAGAAGGCCTTCCAGATGGCTCACACTCTCTCTCTCTCTCTCTCTCTCTCTCTCTGTGTCACACACACACACACACACACACACACACACACACACAGACACACACACACACACACACACACACACGTAGCAATATAATGAATGTTGTATTCAAACACAGCCCTGCGGAAGGTGTGAAAAGCACTTTAGTGTGAGTGTATACACTACAGACTACACTGTGTTGTTGATGCAAGCCACTGAAGAACAATCGGTAAGACTGTATATCACTGCTGTCACCTCTGTACCTTTTTGTGTCATTTTCGTAAATTAATGCCCTACTTCAGTGATACTCAAACTCCAGCCCGCGATGCAATTTTGACACATCCAACAAGCTTTAAAGGGACATTTCACCCCTGGAAGAAACTGCAGTCACTCAATGTTAAGAGTATTTGTACTAGATATCAGATAACAGTAGCACAATTTGAAATTTGCACCCTATATGTCCATAAAAATAATGAAGTCGATGTGTTTGACTGAATTGCTGAATTCCTACAATGCCCATAATGCTTTAGTGCACTTCCCCTCCTTGTGGAGAGGGGGGAGGCTCCATGGAGGTGTGACTTGTAGTCCAGGAAGGAAGTGAGATCACATTTTCATGACAGGTTTTTGGTCATGAACATGGCGTCATGACTAAAATATCTAAAACATATATTACACATAAAGGAAAGTATTTCTTTTGTCATAAATATCATTAAAATAAGCTCTGGGTGCAAAAGGGGTGAAGTGGCCCTTTAAACAGAGCAGATTGGACCTTCCGTTCCAGAGATAATGGCCAACGATTTTCTTTCTTGTTTCTTCTTCAGACAGATAACTCTAGTTTAATGTGGGCCCAGTCATAAATGACTGTCATTGTTGCAAATGAAAGATAAATGTACTGTAGTTCTACTTAACTACTGTATCATCAATGTTAACCACTTTGTAGCTAAACGGACAGATACAGCCATTTGAGTTGAAAGTGGGCCAAGTCAAGACATTGTGAAGCAATTGAAAGAGACGTGCTCAGCTATCCTTATAATGTCAACCCACTTTGATAGCAGCAGACAGACAGACTACCAAATATATAGTAACTTGTTTTATGGAAACAGTTGTTTGTGTTGACTGTGCTAATTGCACAGAATTAAAATGTAGCAAATTACTTTGATTACAAATCGTGTCATTGACAGAATTGAAATGGAAGGCCAAGCTATAAATGAATGCACATTGCTCTCAAGAGTTATATTTTTGATAACATCTGCATTACTTAATTTAAAATGAAGTTTTCACAATTTATGTTTAGAGAATGTAGAATACTGCGTAGTTGTTAACCCATTATACTGCCTCCTGCTGGATGCAGAACCAACCGCAGACTGCAAAGCCTATTTCAGGGGTCCTCAACTAGAAATGATGAAGGTCCACAATTTTTTTTTTAATAAGACCGAGGTCCGGTCCCGGTCCGGAACTCCAAACCAGGCCGGGAGTTATACGCCCTGGCAGGCCACACTGCGCGCGCGCATAGCGCGTGCCAGAATTTTGGAGGCCCTTGGGGGACATTTTGGGGGCCTTTGCAGCAATTTCACATGAGAAATGTACCATCTGATGTTATTTATATTATTAACTTAAAAAAAAAAAAAAAAAAAAAATCTTTTTTTTTTTTTTTTTTTTTTTTTTGGTGGTCCGCAAAGAGGTGGTCCGCGGTCCGGTCGCGGACCGCGGTCCGCCAGTTGAGTACCCCTGGCCTATTTCAATGCAGCACACACTGGATTAACATCCTGTCTGGATTGAATGCTACATAAATAGCATCAATGCTAGCGAGCTAATGCTAGCGAGCTAAAATGAAGCCATTCTTGCTCTAGAAAGCGCTAATATTTCCATCTAAACCACCGGATAATCAGCAAAGACCTCCGAACATCGCACATTTTATCCAAACCATGGAGAGCTCCGTAGATTTCGAGTTATTCAGCTTTTTAGTCAGCCTGTATAATGGGAGGTGGACGGCAGCGCGGTTGCGCAATCCGGTCTAGGATCGCTAAAGAAGGAAAGGCCAAGCCAAAATAATAATAATCAAAAATAAATCAATGATCCGGTTTGATATCAATAATAAAGCTTATCAGACTGAACATTACGCCAGAAGCAGTTGCTGGTTGGATTCCTTCTGACGGAACGTTCCGACACGAGCAGTTAAACCGTTATAGCCTGTTATCACAACGCCTGTTATCTCGCCTACAGAACCAACATCAATACAGCTTGGAATTGTGGACAAAATGGTGGTCCGTGGCTCAAATGTTTCTGCCAAACTGACCCTGGCATAGGGGCCAAACTGACCCTGGCATAGGGGCCAAACTGACCCTGGCATAGGGGCCAAACTGACCCTGGCATAGGGG